>NW_016159145.1:78163-87935 GCF_001687245.7 Rhagoletis zephyria
TTGATCATTAAACGGTTATCCAAAAAAACATGCCTTAATTAATAATCATTATGAGTATTAATCATTATTTAACCGGACTAGTATAACTGAATACGTATTCGATTTAATGGTTTACAATATACCCAAATAAAAGTTATAATATTTTGTGTACTTTATTGTATTAAACTGTCGAAGTTAAATAAAACAGGGCCTGAATAAATCATTTTGTACTTGGTACAAGTCTGGTCATTTTCGAACTAGTTCGGTTTCAGTCAGGGAATTCTAGTTGTAAACTACTATTTTTCCTGACTAGTTTTGGATTTCACTGCAGGGAATTTAAACAATTCGGTTTAAATTTTAAACCCAAACATTTTCATAATTAAGAATAAAACAAAAGAAAACAATCTTAAATTTCATGCTCCGTCTGGTTGGGATTGAACCCGGACAGCCTTGGTAGCAAACCAATTGTATCAAGCATCTTTGCACACTCAGCTACAGCCACGCATGTAAATGTGTTTTCATGTGTTGAGTTTGAATCAACACCACATTTCGCTGTGCAAACATATTCTATTTCGGTTTAGATTTTGAACCAAATTTTCTATATATGAAACCTAGAAACTAGAATTAAAACATTTTGGTTTGATTTTTAAACCACGAACTTTTTGGGCTAAAATTTAAACCAGAATAAGTTTTAAAAAGGCAGTAGTCCCAGCGCGGTTTAAAAACTAAACCCAAATTTTTGACCGAGTATCCACAGTGCTCAAGAAGATTCAAACGAACATTTTGTTATAATAGATTCAATTGTTAATAAATATCGAACTCAAATAAGATTACTCAAAAACAAAGACAAAGAAACTGAATTGCTTTTTAATAAATATAAGATAGTATATGTTGCAGAGGGTGATTTAACTAATGAGCGTTATTTAAATGATTTATTTAGAAGAGAATTAAGAAAAGGAAAGATTGGAATATATTCAGAACTTGAAGATGATAAATATAATATTATACAATTAAAATTAATCGAACTTATTTCAAATGACAATAATCTAAAATTTATAAAGTGCTCAAAATTAGCTGAAGATATTGNAAATATCGAATAGAAAGGTTAAACTTTACTTCAATAAAAACTATTTTCATTAAGCTTTAAACCTTTTATTGAAAATTAGTTTACTNATTGATTCAGAAGAATTTCTATTGACTATTATTAATGATCTTCATTTAAAAGGCAATCATAGAGGCATTCGAGAGAATTTTGAGGAGTTAAAAGGTTCATATTTTAATCCCAAATTGTTTAAATATATAAATAGATACTGTAATAGTTGCAGAATTTGCATAGAAAACAAATATGATCGAAAGCCGATAAATAAGCAATTTAAACTTTAACTTTNTGTGAAAAAAAACTCACCCCAAAAGAAATAAGCTGAGACGAGCAGCAGCTCCCAACGTATATATGTACTAAATATATTTTGCATACGTTCCACGAGGCAACACTACATATATATGTACACATCCATACATATGTACATCAGTGTTGCCACGAACAAATTTTTNAAAAAACTCACCCCAAAAGAAATAAGCTGAGACGAGCAGCAGCTCCCAACGTATATATGNTGGACAATGAATTTAATAATGCATTAATAATTTTTTTTTGTCAAGAAAATAATATAGAATCTTATTATACAACACCAAATTCTCACACTGGGAATTCAGATATAGAGAGAATGCATTCGACGCTTCTTGAACACGTCAGAATCTTAAAAAATGGCAATAACATTAATGATGCAGAAGAGCTGGTTCTTAAGTCGATAAGCTTCTATAATAATACTATTCATAGTACAACTAAATTAAAACCGATTGATTTTATAAATAAATTAGATATAAATTTTGAAGAAATAAAAAATAAGAACAGAAAAAAAAATAAATTAATTGATAAANGTACTAAATATATTTTGCATACGTTCCACGAGGCAACACTACATATATATATACACATCCATACATATGTACATCAGTGTTGCCACGAACAAATTTTTTTTCCTACCAAAATTTCCTACCAAGACCAACCAAAACCTACCAAAAATTTTTTAAGTTTTTTATTAGTTTTTTCCAATGTCAAGTTTATTAAAAATGTAGAAAACATAACATTTCGTAAATCCAAAAAACAAAGCTACTACAACAAAAACAAATTAACTACAATTAATTTTGCAGTACAGATTTACAAAAATTGNGTTTTTTTTTTAATAAATAATGTAAATGATTCGATGGGACTCGAATCTTAGGGAGGGACGAGTTATATTATAGTTATAAACAATACTGTTTCCGTTTGTTACTAAGGGTATTCATCAAACCTTATAAATGCATTGTAAACCACATAAACTTATAATTGTGTAAACCTTATAAATGAACTGTCAAAATTTGTATGGAAACACGTTTACACATTTCTGATAAATTTATCCAGCGATTTCACTGAATAAACTTGATAAACTGAAGCCAATGCAACTCTGTCGCAACTTTAGCTATGTTTTCTTCGACAATAATCGGGATCCGCATACAAATTTTGCACGCAAATCCAACAACGATATGATCCTGATAGAGATCTANTTCAAAAAGTCGTAACTAATAAAAAATTCAAAATTCAGTTTTTGATTGATTAATGAAAAAATAAAAATTTTGAGTCACGACTTTTTCCACTTCAGCTGCGCTGTTGTTACGTCTTTTTGCATTTCAGGTGACGACATACATATTATTATTATTATTCGTCGGGGATACTCGCGCTGCGACCTAAGAACATCTATTGTGCTTAACCGTAATTGTAATATTCCAGCCCTTTGGAGGGCGCCATGTTTCAAATTTTGGATGAAGAAGATAGTTCCCCAAGGTGCATCATTCTGCTATTTATGATATGTGGGCTCTGGGATTTCCTCCACTAGCTCCAAAAGGCTAGGGACCATGCAAGCGCATTTGGGCTCCATGCTTTGCGATACAGTCAGCCCTTTTGTTGCCTTCAAACCCTTCATGTCCCAGAACCCTCCACAGCGTTACGCTATTGTGGGCTTCCAAGTCTTTCGAAAGAGTTTAACAGCTGTCCACAAGCCTAAGGCCTTTATTCTGCCTGAATATACGACATAATATTTGTTTTGGACAAATGGACCCTCTACACAGACTTCGATTACGGAGACTTCTGCCTGGAATCTTGGTCCAAATACGCCTGCCATAGTACTCTCGTAGTCCATCTTTGATCCGTCGGTATACCATACTTGGGACCCTTCGTCAATTATAGTTATTATCACTTCACAGCAGTCCCTTTTAGAAATTCTGACCTTGTATGGTTTGTAGAAGGATAACTTTCTTCCCGATTATATTGGACAGTAGTAGGGCGCTCCAGCAGGTCTATATTTTTAAACAAAATAGACAAAGAAGGAACGCCTGTAATGACACCAAGGGCATCCGTTGGACAGGTGCACATAGCTCCTATGATGGACACGCGGACCAGTGTCTGTAGTGGACTTCAGTGGGTTTATTGACAAGCCCTTTTCAGCACGCTGGTCTTCAGGACATATACATAACACATATCGCACACGATCCTCAGAAGTGACACAGCTCAAAATTTGGATTTTTTCAAATTATGCACTAAAAATGTACACAGAGCTCTTATTTACCTTTAAGCAAAAGCTGGAGCAAATTTTTCCTATAATTTGTTAAAAAACCTATTGGCAAGGGAGACTACCAAGATGATTAGCATGTGCTACGAAATAGTTTTTCGCATTTTCTGAGGAACGTGTGATTTTGATTTGTGTCACTTTTGAAGAACGTGTGCGATACGTAGTTTCTGTTGAGTTCAATTGAAACTATGTTGTAGGCACATAAAGTATATACCTTGGCTGTTCATATTGTACATACTTACATATACTATATGTACACGGTGCAGCGAACAAAGGTGGCGCCGTCAGTGGTACCGCTACTTTGGTTTTGCCGATTTTGACAGTTGTGGTAACTTGTAAATAAACCTGTGTTTACAAATCAGCGAAAGAGAAATTTGAACTATAAGTGAAAAATCAGTTTAAATTGTGTTAATTTGCAATTTGTGAGTGACTCTTGAGTTGAAGACTGCATAAAAACTAATACAATGAAGTGCTGTGTGTTAAATTGCGACAGCCGTCAAGATGCAAGATGCGTAGATGCAAGTGTAGCGCTGGGACGAATCGCTGCATTTTGTGTACATAGGGCACGGCAAAGCCGTTCCCCAAATGTTTCTCTATTATTATATTAACAGCATTTCCTCACAATGATTTTGTTTCTCCTCCACGTAGCCTCCATTAACAAGTTAACTAATGAATCCCGCAGAGATGCTGCTGCAGTTTTCTGCAGCAGCCTTAATTGCAAAGCAATTGAGTGCACTAAAACGTTTGCTGAAGCAGCCTCAATTGCAAATTAATGGAGTGCACTAAAATGTTCACTGTTCTCTAATATATTAGGTGAAAAATGATATATTTTCGCATTTAGCAAAATTAAAACACGTTTTTCGCTGTAAAGTGAACTGCTTTGGCAGTTTCAACTCCTTCTTCTTTTCGCTCTATTCTTTGTTTACTTGTGGTACACAAATGTCAACGCACAGGACGGCGCAATCTTGTATTCTATCATTCTTGCTATATGTATGCTTCTTTTCTACACGGTTATATTCTAATCGGGTAAATCAACCCACATACCTAAACAGTTAGCAAGTCTACTTGGGTAGAATATACACAGTTTTTCTACACCGGTAGAAATCTTAACACGGGTTGAAATTTGTACATAAACGCTTTTAGAAGTGTTAGCCAGGGTTGTATTGGGTTTTATAACTTGAGTTGAAAATTGACCGTTTATGCTCTTTGGCTCTACCCTAGTTCAATATAACCGAGTAGAAGAACCAGTTATGTATATATACATATTTACGGAGGCCGTTATATGAAGGCACCGATGAAACATTCGTGTAAACAAGATTTCTAAAATGTTTGGAAACACATATTTTATATTTTTCGCAAATAATTATTAATGTCGCGGAACCTACCAAAATCCAATCTAGCGTACCAACCTACCAAATGGAAAAAAAACCTACCAGGTTTGGTACGAAAAGCCCATGTTTGGCAACACTGATGTACATACCTTTTCTCTCAGCTCGAAGTTCTGGAAAACACAGGAGACACACAATTTGACCGACTACTTTTCCTACTCAATCGCATAATTCCGTGCACTCGCGGAGATTTACATTGCATGCATACATAAATACGAACGTATGTGTACATCTACGTAAGCGGTCGGTAGGAAAAGCCCATGTTTGGCAACACTGATGTACATACCTTTTCTCTCAGCTCGAAGTTCTGGAAAACACAGGAGACACACAATTTGACCGACCACTTTTCCTACTCAATCGCATAATTCCGTGCACTCGCGGAGATTTACATTGCATGCATACATTAATACGAACGTATGTGTACATCTACGTAAGCGGTCGGTAAAAAACTCACTCGTTTGAACAGGGTACTCCTCGCAGCTTGCTGAAGACCATTTCATTTCGCTATTTATAAACAGGTTAATACAGTTCGGCGGATTTACTCTGTGCTCACCAACACAATATCACTTCCACCAAAGTAAAATCGGCACTCCGTTTACCAGTTGAGTATTTTATCAAAAAATAAAGTATAAATATAGCATCTTAGTAGCCCATAACGAAAGCGAGCTCATACAATCAGGGTAGGCAAAAACTTGGAGTTCGAGCGTGCGAGCGAGCAAACTCCTACTCAATGCCTCGCAGGCAACGAGGAGCTCGCAGCTCGTACTGGTAGCAGCAATGAGGCGAGGCACGAGAAGTTTGGCTCGCTCGCCAAACGAGCGAGCGCTGCTTGTTTCCTCGTGCTCCTATTAAACGAGCGAGGCTGTTGTGTGCAGTGTTGCCGCGAAACATTTTTAGTGGTAGCTAAATTGCAGCTAAAAAAGGGCTAAAAAAGAGCTAAAAATCGTCGTTGTGGCTAAAAATGGTAGCTAAATTTTTTTACCTACATATTATATATAAAAATAAGTGCACGTTTTTGGTGTGACCTCATAACTTGAAAACTGCTTGACCGAATTCAACCAAATTTATGCGGCATATTCGGGCCATCATGCAGATATTTTATGTGGAGTTTTCCCAAATTTGGAAAAGGGGCGTGGCATATGTATGTATCTTATGTATACAAATAAGTACACGTTTTTGGTGTGAGCTTATAACTTGAGAACGGCTTCACCGAATTCAACCAAATTTATACGGCATATTCAGGCTATCATGCAGATGGTTTATTTGAAGTTTTCCCGAATTCGTAAAAATGGGTGTGGCACCTTCCATACTAACTAAAATTTTTTTGTTGTATATCTCTTGAAACATTTGTGGTAGAGTACTGGAAGTTGGTATAGAGGTATAACAAATAATTCCATACTCATGGATAAAAACGGGCAGTATTGGAAAAGAGGGCGTGGCACCTCACATCTTATATATAAAGAATAAGTGCAAGATTTCAACCAAATTTATACGGCATAGTCGGGCCATTATGCAGATGGTTTGTGTTAAGTTTCCCCGAATTCGGAAAAGGGGGCGTGGCACCACCCATACTAACAAAAATGTTCATCTGGTATATCTCTTGAAATATTTGTGGTAGATTACTGGAATTGGTAGCTATACGTGGCCTGTTCAAGAGTTGGCATTCCAAATTGTTTATTTATTCATACCCAAGATGGAAAAACAAAAAATTTTGTATATCCAAATCTGTTGGATTAAGATTTAAAATAAAGAATCAAAAATTTTTAAATAAAACAAATGATAAATTTTCATATAGAAAAATTCCAAGACTTTTCATTCGTTTTTCAATATTTGGTGTAGAGAAGCACACCGGGGTACTGCTAGTATAAATATGTAAGTATACACGCAAACACTTTCTATAATTACTGGTATAGAAGGACAATGAACTCTGAAAAGAATTACTATTTTATTCAACAAAAAAACCTTTGTGTAACACATAAAGCATATTAAGGGCCACCAACTTACCTATTTTAAAGTATAGTTAAATCGTTAACGGATAAGATAACGGCCCAGAAACGTAAGGAACATACACAGAAATATGTTTACTTGCCTTAAAGGAAAGGCGTTCGCTTTATGAGCGAAGAGTTAAATTCATGAAAATCATAAAAAAAATTTGAATGTCAATGATGAATAAATTTTGAAAAGGGCTAAAAAAAGGGCTAGGGGCAATTTCAAATTTTTGTGGCCAAAAAAAGAATTTGGTAGCCAAATTTAGCCACCAAAGGTCTAAAACGGCAACACTGGTTGTGTGTTGCCTCGCTCGCGGTGCGAGGAGAGTAGCTGTCTGATTACTCGCTCTGCTAGGTAAGACGAGTGAGCGACGAGCGAGCGCTCCGAGTGTACTATAAATCACAGGCATTTTTGTGCATAAAAATGTGGGTATGTATGTCAATAGATTATGTACGAAAGTATGTTAATAATTGTATGTACATATGTGCATATGCATATAAATATGTGAATATTACATTAGGGCAGCATTTAAAACAACAAATAAAATTTATTACATACATAAGCATAGATTATGGAATGAAATATTTTTTTATAGTTATATACATATATGTATGTATATGTATATACGTACATACATACATAACATGCACAGTTATATATGTATGTATGTATGTATGTACATGTGCATGTATTTTGCCTTTACAGAGAAAAGTAAGTAACGAAGATATTATAATCGTTTGTGCCGCAGAAACAAAAAACAAGTAAGCACTTGTAACACCCCCAAAATAGTTTGCTACTTGTAGCAGTTATGCTGTATACCTGATGAATGAAATATAATGCTTGGTGAAAAAATTTATTTGTGGCCTGTTGTTGAAGGACATATGTATATATATATGTACATATGTATGGATATGGAGACATGGGAAATTTTCGTAAACAAAGAATAGAGGCTGGTTCACATACAACTTTGCCGTTGCGTTGGCGTTGAATTTCAAAGCCAAAATTTGCCAACGCTAAGAACAGACAAACACACGCACAGAGCAGAAAGATCGCTGCGTCCGTCGCTAGCTGTTGCAAATAAATAAAATTATATGCCATGTTTTTTTCCTTTTAATCAAATGAGGGCAAGAAATATAATTTTTCATGCAATTATTGATATGAAATATTAATTTATCTCTCGTTAATATGTTAATTTAGTGGCCAAAGTAGTCTCTGCCAAGCTTCATTGTAGAACGCATACTTTTAACGTGCGTTCTGTCAAACCAACGCCAACTACAAAGTCAACGCGAAAGTTCTATGTGCTCATCAAAATTGCCAAGTGAGACACTCTCCCTCAGCTCCCGCAAGGCATTGCCACGGTGGTCAGAGATGGATAAATTTCTCACGAGCCGATACGAGGTCGTGGAAGGGCTGAGTACATATCGGCCATTCAAAATAAAACCCCAATTTCAAAATTTTACCCCAAGAGCAGGTAATCAAAGTTCAAATTTTGTTAATAAAAACAGGACTCAAACTTTCCATACAGAGTGTGCTAAACCCGTTTCATGTAAACTGTGCAATAGCAATCACGGAATGAAACACTGCGTAAGATTCAAAACCCTTTCGGTGCCAGAACGTCTCAAGTTCGTAAAGGAAAATAACTATTGCGAAAACTGCCTCTCCTACTCACACTTAAAGAATGAATGTCAAAGCAATTTCTCATGCGTGTATTGCCAAAAAAGACATCACTCGTTGTTACATTTTCAATCCAAACCCCAAGGTCAAAAACCAAACTCTAAACCCCAAAAAACCACAACTCAAATGGCGACACTGAGGGTAGATAATGAAGGGCCTTCGTCATCTAAAGACATTACGCAAGGCTAACGAACACAAAGTTTTACGGAAAATAACGTGAATAAGGTCTCGTCACATTTCGCGAGTAGCAATGGAGCCACCCTTCTGCCAACAGCAATAGTCCCCATATTCTTTGCTGGCGAATTCCATAAGATCCGAGCCCTTATAGATCAGGGATCAGAAAAGACATTTGTAGCCTCCCGACTACAAAAACTCCTTGGCTTGCCAACACGATAAATACACTACGAAATTTCCGGAATGGGCGGCTTGGTAGTTCAAAAGTCCAAGAAGATCTGCGAATTAACACTGTGTTCATCAGATCTGACTCAAAAAATAAAGGCTCAGGCAATCATTTTGCCGCAGCTTACCCATTTCCTCCCAACCTTCAAAGTGTCAAATCCCGATCTAATCGAGCTTGCCACATTATTACTAGCAGATCCAAATTGTTGTTCACCCGGAAGAGTCGACATGGTAATCGGTAGCGATATCACCCCACAGATTCTGGTACAAGCGCTCCATCACAACGTATGTGGTACACTTATGGCACAAAACACGATATTCGGATGGATCCTCAGCGGGCCGATTGCTGAAAAAATATCAACATTCTCCACGTGTGTCACCGAATCGCAAAACGACTCCCTTAACAGTCCTTAAAGGAAATGCTGGGAACAAGAAGAAGTCTCCACAGAGAAAACGCTGTCCGAAGATGATAAACGCTGCGAGAAATTGTACCGTTCGACAACAATTCGGCAAGCAGATGGACGCTATATGGTTAAATTACCCTTCAAAGAAGACTTTCCAGGCAAAATAGCCTTGGGTCCCTCCCGACTAGGAGCGCAGCTTCAATATCTCAGCATCGAAAGGAGTCTGGAGAAGAGACCGGAACTAAAACATAAATACGCTGAGGTATTGGATGAATAC
>NW_016159145.1:87960-95613 GCF_001687245.7 Rhagoletis zephyria
ATTCCGTGCACTCGCGGAGATTTACATTGCATGGCATACATAAATACGAACGTATGTTACATCTACGTAAGCGGTCGGTAAAAAACTCACTCGTTTGAACAGGGTACTCCTCGCAGCTTGCTGAAGACCATTTCATTTCGCTATTTATAAACAGGTTAATACAGTTCGGCGGATTTACTCTGTGCTCACCAACACAATATCACTTCCACCAAAGTAAAATCGGCACTCCGTTTACCAGTTGAGTATTTTATCAAAAAATAAAGTATAAATATAGCATCTTAGTAGCCCATAACGAAAGCGAGCTCATACAATCAGGGTAGGCAAAAACTTGGAGTTCGAGCGTGCGAGCGAGCAAACTCCTACTCAATGCCTCGCAGGCAACGAGGAGCTCGCAGCTCGTACTGGTAGCAGCAATGAGGCGAGGCACGAGAAGTTTGGCTCGCTCGCCAAACGAGCGAGCGCTGCTTGTTTCCTCGTGCTCCTATTAAACGAGCGAGGCTGTTGTGTGCAGTGTTGCCGCGAAACATTTTTAGTGGTAGCTAAATTGCAGCTAAAAAAGGGCTAAAAAAGAGCTAAAAATCGTCGTTGTGGCTAAAAATGGTAGCTAAATTTTTTTACCTACATATTATATATAAAAATAAGTGCACGTTTTTGGTGTGACCTCATAACTTGAAAACTGCTTGACCGAATTCAACCAAATTTATGCGGCATATTCGGGCCATCATGCAGATATTTTATGTGGAGTTTTCCCAAATTTGGAAAAGGGGCGTGGCATATGTATGTATCTTATGTATACAAATAAGTACACGTTTTTGGTGTGAGCTTATAACTTGAGAACGGCTTCACCGAATTCAACCAAATTTATACGGCATATTCAGGCTATCATGCAGATGGTTTATTTGAAGTTTTCCCGAATTCGTAAAAATGGGTGTGGCACCTTCCATACTAACTAAAATTTTTTTGTTGTATATCTCTTGAAACATTTGTGGTAGAGTACTGGAAGTTGGTATAGAGGTATAACAAATAATTCCATACTCATGGATAAAAACGGGCAGTATTGGAAAAGAGGGCGTGGCACCTCACATCTTATATATAAAGAATAAGTGCAAGATTTCAACCAAATTTATACGGCATAGTCGGGCCATTATGCAGATGGTTTGTGTTAAGTTTCCCCGAATTCGGAAAAGGGGGCGTGGCACCACCCATACTAACAAAAATGTTCATCTGGTATATCTCTTGAAATATTTGTGGTAGATTACTGGAATTGGTAGCTATACGTGGCCTGTTCAAGAGTTGGCATTCCAAATTGTTTATTTATTCATACCCAAGATGGAAAAACAAAAAATTTTGTATATCCAAATCTGTTGGATTAAGATTTAAAATAAAGAATCAAAAATTTTTAAATAAAACAAATGATAAATTTTCATATAGAAAAATTCCAAGACTTTTCATTCGTTTTTCAATATTTGGTGTAGAGAAGCACACCGGGGTACTGCTAGTATAAATATGTAAGTATACACGCAAACACTTTCTATAATTACTGGTATAGAAGGACAATGAACTCTGAAAAGAATTACTATTTTATTCAACAAAAAAACCTTTGTGTAACACATAAAGCATATTAAGGGCCACCAACTTACCTATTTTAAAGTATAGTTAAATCGTTAACGGATAAGATAACGGCCCAGAAACGTAAGGAACATACACAGAAATATGTTTACTTGCCTTAAAGGAAAGGCGTTCGCTTTATGAGCGAAGAGTTAAATTCATGAAAATCATAAAAAAAATTTGAATGTCAATGATGAATAAATTTTGAAAAGGGCTAAAAAAAGGGCTAGGGGCAATTTCAAATTTTTGTGGCCAAAAAAAGAATTTGGTAGCCAAATTTAGCCACCAAAGGTCTAAAACGGCAACACTGGTTGTGTGTTGCCTCGCTCGCGGTGCGAGGAGAGTAGCTGTCTGATTACTCGCTCTGCTAGGTAAGACGAGTGAGCGACGAGCGAGCGCTCCGAGTGTACTATAAATCACAGGCATTTTTGTGCATAAAAATGTGGGTATGTATGTCAATAGATTATGTACGAAAGTATGTTAATAATTGTATGTACATATGTGCATATGCATATAAATATGTGAATATTACATTAGGGCAGCATTTAAAACAACAAATAAAATTTATTACATACATAAGCATAGATTATGGAATGAAATATTTTTTTATAGTTATATACATATATGTATGTATATGTATATACGTACATACATACATAACATGCACAGTTATATATGTATGTATGTATGTATGTACATGTGCATGTATTTTGCCTTTACAGAGAAAAGTAAGTAACGAAGATATTATAATCGTTTGTGCCGCAGAAACAAAAAACAAGTAAGCACTTGTAACACCCCCAAAATAGTTTGCTACTTGTAGCAGTTATGCTGTATACCTGATGAATGAAATATAATGCTTGGTGAAAAAATTTATTTGTGGCCTGTTGTTGAAGGACATATGTATATATATATGTACATATGTATGGATATGGAGACATGGGAAATTTTCGTAAACAAAGAATAGAGGCTGGTTCACATACAACTTTGCCGTTGCGTTGGCGTTGAATTTCAAAGCCAAAATTTGCCAACGCTAAGAACAGACAAACACACGCACAGAGCAGAAAGATCGCTGCGTCCGTCGCTAGCTGTTGCAAATAAATAAAATTATATGCCATGTTTTTTTCCTTTTAATCAAATGAGGGCAAGAAATATAATTTTTCATGCAATTATTGATATGAAATATTAATTTATCTCTCGTTAATATGTTAATTTAGTGGCCAAAGTAGTCTCTGCCAAGCTTCATTGTAGAACGCATACTTTTAACGTGCGTTCTGTCAAACCAACGCCAACTACAAAGTCAACGCGAAAGTTCTATGTGCTCATCAAAATTGCCAAGTGAGACACTCTCCCTCAGCTCCCGCAAGGCATTGCCACGGTGGTCAGAGATGGATAAATTTCTCACGAGCCGATACGAGGTCGTGGAAAGGCTGAGTACATATCGGCCATTCAAAATAAAACCCCAATTTCAAAATTTTACCCCAAGAGCAGGTAATCAAAGTTCAAATTTTGTTAATAAAAACAGGACTCAAACTTTCCATACAGAGTGTGCTAAACCCGTTTCATGTAAACTGTGCAATAGCAATCACGGAATGAAACACTGCGTAAGATTCAAAACCCTTTCGGTGCCAGAACGTCTCAAGTTCGTAAAGGAAAATAACTATTGCGAAAACTGCCTCTCCTACTCACACTTAAAGAATGAATGTCAAAGCAATTTCTCATGCGTGTATTGCCAAAAAAGACATCACTCGTTGTTACATTTTCAATCCAAACCCCAAGGTCAAAAACCAAACTCTAAACCCCAAAAAACCACAACTCAAATGGCGACACTGAGGGTAGATAATGAAGGGCCTTCGTCATCTAAAGACATTACGCAAGGCTAACGAACACAAAGTTTTACGGAAAATAACGTGAATAAGGTCTCGTCACATTTCGCGAGTAGCAATGGAGCCACCCTTCTGCCAACAGCAATAGTCCCCATATTCTTTGCTGGCGAATTCCATAAGATCCGAGCCCTTATAGATCAGGGATCAGAAAAGACATTTGTAGCCTCCCGACTACAAAAACTCCTTGGCTTGCCAACACGATAAATACACTACGAAATTTCCGGAATGGGCGGCTTGGTAGTTCAAAATTCCAAGAAGATCTGCGAATTAACACTGTGTTCATCAGATCTGACTCAAAAAATAAAGGCTCAGGCAATCATTTTGCCGCAGCTTACCCATTTCCTCCCAACCTTCAAAGTGTCAAATCCCGATCTAATCGAGCTTGCCACATTATTACTAGCAGATCCAAATTGTTGTTCACCCGGAAGAGTCGACATGGTAATCGGTAGCGATATCACCCCACAGATTCTGGTACAAGCGCTCCATCACAACGTATGTGGTACACTTATGGCACAAAACACGATATTCGGATGGATCCTCAGCGGGCCGATTGCTGAAAAAATATCAACATTCTCCACGTGTGTCACCGAATCGCAAAACGACTCCCTTAACAGTCTTTAAAGGAAATGCTGGGAACAAGAAGAAGTCTCCACAGAGAAAACGCTGTCCGAAGATGATAAACGCTGCGAGAAATTGTACCGTTCGACAACAATTCGGCAAGCAGATGGACGCTATATGGTTAAATTACCCTTCAAAGAAGACTTTCCAGGCAAAATAGCCTTGGGTCCCTCCCGACTAGGAGCGCAGCTTCAATATCTCAGCATCGAAAGGAGTCTGGAGAAGAGACCGGAACTAAAACATAAATACGCTGAGGTATTGGATGAATACTTGGCTATGGATCACATGGCTCCCACTTCTTCACGTGAAGTTATAAATGAGGGGAAATATTTCTCCTTTTATTTGCCGCATCATGCTGTCTTGAAACCTGATAGCAAGACCACTAAGGTTAGGGTCGTTTTCAATGCCTCTAAAACCTCCCACTCAGGGAATTCCTTAAACGATCCGCTACTCACGGGCCCAGTCTTGCAAAATGACTTGATGCTAATCATCCTCCGATGGAGGCTATACAAGTTTGCTTTTAACGGCGACATTTAGAAAATGTACCGCCAAATTCTTATTCACAAGGAAGATCAGGACTTCCAGTGAATACTCTTTCGCAGGTCCCCCAACTCTCCAATAGAAGATTTTAAACTGAAGACAGTAACCTTTGGTGTCAACTGTGCTACATATTTGGCGATCCGAACACTTCACCAATTCGCAGAAGATTGCAGGCGCGATTATCTTCTCGTAAATAATATTCTAAAGCGCGAAACGTATGTAGATGATATCCTCTCAGGCGGGCACGCAATACAGTCCACAATTAACTCGATGTCTCAGACTATCGAAGCTTTAAAGTCAGCAGGATTTCCACTCAGGAAAATCACAGCAAATCACTCAAACCTACTCGAGTCAATTCCCAGTTCGAGCCTTTGAGATGCTGACTTTCTAAAATTTCAAGACGCAAGTTCGACGAAGACGCTTGGAATTCAGTGGAACGCGCTAACAGACACGTTCTCATACTCATACGATCCTCTTCCAACTTCAAACTGTAGTACTAAAAGGCAAATCTTGTCAGCCGTAGCGAAGCTTTCCACCCGGGAGGATGGCTATCGCCAATCATGATCATAGCCAAGACACTTCTCCGACAACTTTGGATGGAAGAAACTGGCTGGGACGTGGCTGTAAAACCAGCGGCGTTTAACAAGTGGAGTGCCTTTCGCGAAAATCTCTCAGCGATAAAAGATATACAAATTCCCCGATGGGTGCAATTTTCACCAGATATCCCCATTCAACTGCATGGATTTTCGAACGCCTCCGAAAAAGCCTTTTGTGCCTGCGTTTATCTTAGGTTACAAATTAGCGAAAATTCCGTCTCTTCCCATCTGCTTGCGGCGAAGAGCAGGGTTTCACCTCTTCAAACCGTGAGTCTCCCTCGATTAGAACTCTGCGGAGCAGTTTTACTCGCTAAATTGGTAAAGCACATTCGATCTCAGCTCGATTTGCCGCCTCATGCTGGCCGAATCCCACACCTCCAAATGCTGCACCATCGAAGACGCGGATATACTTGACAGGTTCTCCTCTCTACCTCGGGCACTCAGGGTAATCGCATATATGTATCGCTTCATCCGAAGATCCCGCAAACTCCCAATTCCCAACACGCTGATCCTAGCGCAGAAGGAAGTAAATGAGGCCAAATTGCGGGTCATCCTCTTGACCCAACAACGATATTATGGGAAAACTATCGCCCAGCTGGTGGCATCTCAGCCAATTACCAAAAGGAGTCCTTTGCTGACACTAAACCCCGTTATAGACGATGTCGGAGTAATGCGGGTAAACGGACGCCTCAAATATGCGACCCCCAGTTATAACGAGCGCCATCCCATTATTGTACCTCCTGTTTCCCGTTATTGTTCTCTATTGTTATCTTTTCAACACTCTACAAGGTTACATGCAGAAAACCAATTGATGGTAAGGATGGTGCAACAAGAGTATTATATTCCACGGCTCAAGCCCAAGGTGAAAAAGTGCATCTCCCACTGCAAAGCATGCACCCTATATAAGCAACAAATGAGAACCCAAATAATGGCTGCCCTACCCTCCGAAAGGGCGACTTACACTCTTCCATTTCACACCACCGGAGTCGATTTTTCCGGCCCATTCCTGGTCAAAACGTCCTCCCTTCGCCGTGCGTCCTACAACAAAGCATATGCATGTGTTTTCGTGTGCTTCTCTACAAAGGCCATCCACCTAGAAGCTTGCTCGGATTTGACTTCAAACGCGTTTTGCGCAGCAGTCGCCAGATTTGTTGGACGCCGCGGTCTCCCCCACAAAGTCATGTCGGACAATGGAAAAAATTTCGTCGGTGCTCAACGAGCCCTTCAAAGAGAATTTGCAGCGTTTGTGCAAAAGGCGTCCACCGACATTGCAGCCAAGTACGTTGCTCAAGGATTTTCTTGGCAATTCATTCCACCCTATGCCCCTCATATGGGTGGACTATGGGAGGCAGCCGTCAAAAGCTTCAAATCGCATTTCACTAAGGTCGCCGGCAATCATAAATACAGTTTTGAAGAATTCTCAACTCTGCTGATTAGAATTGAAGCGGTCCTCAACTCTAGGCCTCTTTCTGCTATCTCTCATGATCCGCAGGATTTACAAGCACTGACCCCAGGACAGTTTTTGCGGGGACCTCCCTTATTCTCTCTACCTGAGCCCAATGCTGAAGACCTCTCTTTGACGCTGAAGTGGCAGAAGCTCAAAGTGCTCCATCATCAATTCAGCACCCGGTGGAAGAATGAGTACCTCAAAGAGCTCCACAAGCGGTATAAATGGAAACACCCGCAAACGAATGTCAAGGAAGGCGACTTGGTGGTCGTTAAAGATGATTTGCTCCCACCAAACGAGTGGCGACTAGGTCGGGTAACAAACTTGCACGTCGGTCCTGACCAAAATGTTCGGGTTGTAGATGTAAAGACCCAGCTTGGAGTGATTACCCGAAATATTGGCAAATTGTGTGTCCTTCCCCCTGCATAACTATCATCCCAGTTACTTCCCTTATACTTCACTAGAAAATCTCAAAGGCTCATAAATTTTAAATGGCACCCCCACTAAAGTCTTTCCTTTAAAATGTCTTCTTACAGATCACGCCGTAGCACGGAGTCCAATAGGTGCCGATTATGTGGTCGCGCACACGACCTGCGCCACTGCACCGCTTTCTTCTCAATGAAGCCCGATGAGAGATACGAATGTGCACGGACACACAAATATTGTGTAAATTTCCTGGCGATGTCACCACACCACTGGTGCATGCGATTCTGCAGCCAGTTGTCACCACTGTGGCCTAGGGCACCACAGAGAAAAACGGCGGTTTGCAAGTGCAGCAAGGAAGTCGGGCAAGCGTGCTAAAGTATTACACAGCCGGTCATCCCAGCAGCGTATGAGAAAGCTAAGACGGTTAGTCGACGAGGCAAGAAAGGTGCTTGACTCATTGTAAGAGACGCTTCAGTTGGCACCGGTCAAAGGCGGGCGCCATGTCGAAGACATGGATCTTATCCAATTTTCGGAG
>NW_016159145.1:95636-95814 GCF_001687245.7 Rhagoletis zephyria
CGCTTCTTAACCGCCCGAGAATCAACATCTTCAATTACATCTTCTCATTATTCGTTTAAAATTGCATATATTGTTAACCTTTTAATAGAGTCTGAATTCGTTTTAAAAAACCTCGAAATCCAATATGAATTGTACATGGAATTATTATTATTATTATTATTATTATTATTATTATTAT
>NW_016159146.1:0-5023 GCF_001687245.7 Rhagoletis zephyria
ATTGAAAGTTTCTGGATCCACAACATTGAAAGTTTATGGACACACAACAGTGCAAGTTGATAAAAGCGTTGTAAAATCAACATGAATTTTTAGCTGCACTTTCACTTTATAATACTAAAATGGAATCGACTATAAAACTGCACACCGTCAGTTAGTGTCGAACACTCATGCGGTGAGGATGTGATCGCGCTTTTATTTATTGCCGCCAACAAGCATTTTCGTAAAAGCGCTAGCACAACCTCAACAACAAAATTATTATTAATGGATAAAAGGGACATCTTTTTGGATTCGGTAATAAGTTTTGACATTTTAATAGCANAGCATTTCAAGTGCTTATCAAAACTTTACGACACTCACATATTGACAAGATTTGACCATTTATCTTAATATTATGTATTTTTTTTTAAATAAAAATACAGTTTGTACCTAAAAAAAGCCGCACAAATCCAAGGTCCAATCTTTTTGCAACATTAAAAAAATCAACACACTTTCATAAAAATTTCGAGCTTTTTAATTAGATTTCCTAGAAATATTTTGAGTATGCAGTTTTGTAGCCCATTCAGTTTTAATATAACAAAGTCTTTTAAGATTTTTTTTTGATGAAGCAGTTGCTCATTTTCTCTATATAAAAAAATCGTCAAACACACTTCGTATGGAAAAAATTACTCATATCGTCAACAAAAAAAAAAAAAAACAAACAAAAAAATTGCCAAAAGTCAGCGGTAAACTTGTAATTTACTATACTAAGATTGAAAACCTCAAAATTTTTACGAAAGTTTGTAGATTTTTTAATGTTGCACAAAGTATTAAACTTGGATTTATGCAGATTTGTTAAAGAACAAATAACATTTTTATAAAAAGATCAATAAAATTCAAAAAAATATAAAATAAATAGCAAAATCTTATCAATATGTGAGTGCCGTAAAGTTATTATATTAAAGAAGATCTCTTGTTTTAATTAACGAAGACATTGTTTCTATATGAAGCTGATTTCGACATTTTGTTTTAATAAAGTTTAGTATTGAAAATATTCTTTCAAAATTTGCATAGGAATGTAAAGCTGATAGCGACCTTAGCTATATTATAATGGTTCCTTCAAGTCATTTGTAAGATTTTTCGAAACTTACACAGGCAAATACGAAAAGGCGAAAACAAAAGGAGAATAAAAAAAATTTCACGCTGTGAATTTTTAGAGCCATATATTTTTAGTATTCATCATAAAATTGTACTAAAAAGTACTGCGTAGTAGCAGAGTATATTGTAAATGAAATTGTATCAACAAAGTACAATTGTACCAAAATTGCCAACACTGTCTCGCTATTTTCGCAAAATGTAGTTGACAAAAAGTGTAACTTTTGGACCTTAATTGTACCTTTCACCATTTCCGTCAATGCATTACCTCCCTTTTCCCGCAACCAAACAAAAACAAATTTTGTTGTCTACTGCAGTGTGTTTATTGTTCAATTCATTGTACAGCTTCAGTTAGTGTAGGCTTAATTTAACGTAACTTATCATTGAGATCTCTTCAGCTGGCCTATAAAGTCAAAGCCTGTCTTGTCAGAAAGTCCCACTAAGTTAAACTTAGTTACATTTAGCTTAGAGTTTAACTTAAATTATACACAAATAAATTCTTGAATTATATTTCACATTTTTAAAAGTACACCCCGCGACAAAATGCTCCGGTCACCTGGTTTGGGCTATTTATTATATTATTTATGATTGTCTAACAAAAACTATACAAATAAAGCTTAATTTAAAATATTGGAATAAAAAACAACAACGCTACACGCGGATTCATCCATATAACATAAAATGCGAACGTTCGTTATATGGAAGAAAGTGTGCAACACCGCAAACAGAAAAATTAAAAAAACCAATGGTATTTTTTAGACACTTCAAACTTGCACCTTATTATACTAGAATGAACGGGCTACAAAAATGTTAACCCAAAACATGTCTACAAATTCTCAATAAAAACTGTGAAAATTTGATGAAACTTTGTTGATTTTTTTTCAATCTTTCAAGTTTGGATTTATTTGCAAGGTTTTTGTTTGACAATGAGCTACAATTTTATAAAAAAATAATTAAAATTATTTAAAAAAAATAAAATAAATACCGGGTGACCGTGTAATTTTGCCAAAGATGAATACAATGATGATAAAACATTAATACACTATATAGGTCAGTTAATATTAATGAACATAAAATGAGATCACTATCAATAAAATGGAAATCCTCACGGTAAATTTTTAATTTCAACGCATGGAATTTACATACACTTTTTTATTTTCAACCCCCGAATTGCCCAATTACTTCTATTTCTGCAGGATCGCCATTAGGTAAATTGCATTTCCAAAGATTTTTTCAAAATAAATTGCGATGAGGGATATTTCCCCCGCCGGTGATAAAAGNTATAGGTATATCCATTTACTTAAATGTAAACGGATTAAGAATCAAAGTGCTAGATGAGACTTGAGCGTTTGGTCCAAAAAGTAATTTTTATGTTGAAATTGTACTTAAAATCGGCAAATTGTACTTTTGTACTTTTTAAAATTAATTGTACTGAAAACGGTACAATTGTACTTAAAATATCAACACTGTTTCACTGGCGTGACAAAGTANTGAGACTTGAGCGTTTGGTCCAAAAAGTAATTTTTATGTTGAAATTGTACTTAAAATCGGCAAATTGTACTTTTGTACTTTTTAAAATTAATTGTACTGAAAACGGTACAATTGTACTTAAAATATCAACACTGTTTCACTGGCGTGACAAAGTACTTGCTGCAGCGTTGCCAGATTTGAGCGTACCCAATTTTTTACAGATAATAACTCATGCGAGGGATTTGGGTATTGGGCATTTTACAAGCCTATTAGGAAGTATACATATCTGTGTTTATACAATAGTATCTTATGTCGGAAGACTGGCTTTAATATAATGAACCATTCGCAGCATACGATTGCGAAAGACTCACTGGCGCCGAGTCGTTGAAGAACTCTTGGAAAATAATGGTAAAAGAGGCAGTTGCGATGCTAGCAAGTCAATATTCGTATAAAGTCTCATAAAAAAATTCCTTGTGGTTTAAATAATATAGGAAATGGTACATTTTACTAAAGCCAGCCTCCCGACATTAGCTACTATTTCATACGAACACAAATATATTCGTCTACAAATAATGTTGATTATTTTAATTAAGTCCTAAGATAAGTTTGTGAATCTTATCAGTGTTCTATGTAAGAACCAAAAATCAATCCCCTCGCCAATTAGAACTTTTGCTTTAAAAGAAAAATATACATAGCGCATTTACTCAATACTTGGTCTGGCATCACTGTTTAAGCATTGATGTGCTCAGGTCACTGTTGCCAAGGTCGTGCATTTTGAACTAAATTTGCGAAACCAAAAAGCCAAAATAATTGGAATTCAATGCTTGGTGCGGTATTTAGTGATGCNATGCATGCGTATAAACGTAGTAACAGAGTGCCTAAAATCTGAGTGGGCAAAAAATTAATGCGAAAAGGGCAATTTTCAATGCGCTTGTCGCATTGTAGGCTGCTAGTATTCCGAATTTTCGCAATTTTACTATCGCATCGCATTACAGAGTAACTCCAGAAGACTATGCAAGCAAAATGTTTTGTGCTCACGTTGAGTATATACACACATGTGTACACACTTGCATATAGCAGGATTTAATTTCATATAGTGCATATTTTTAGGCGCAATATTTAACTTCTTCTGGCGGAGCTACATCTAGAGTCTTCTAATTGTATGTCTTTTATATGATACCTACAACGAGGCTGATATCTAGACCAGATTGATATCTAGACTTTGCCATAAATACCTTTGCTATATTTATAATATAAATGGTGGTCTGGACACACAACATTGCAAGTTGATAAAAGCGTNGTTATCTGAACGTAGACGGTATGCGGGGTGGGACTTGCACACTCTCCTCGTTTTTTTTTTGTTTACGACAGGAAATTCTGTTTTGCTGTCTGTGACTGCAGAATAGTTCGGTCGTGTTTTCTATCGCTCTGTGTTTATTTTCATTTATCTCGCAATAATNATGAAAAAAATGGGGGTTCAGGAACTATACGGAACCTATTTTCATGGTGTACTCGACCGTTGCTACAGCCTACACTAGGTTTTGTTTCGGGTGTATTTCATGACTTTATTTGTAGCTCCATGTAATAATTGCTCTTATTATATTGGTCATCATTTTCTTTACTACCAGTACTGTTTTATTATAAAGGTCAGGTGAATCAAGGTACCGAAAGAAGAATGAAATGCGCCTTAATTTTACAACGCTTTTATCAACTTGCAATGTTGTGTGTCCAGAAACNGCTGAAATGCATTGTGTTTCTGATGCGCCGGGTATAAATACTGGTTATATCGGTCTTGATGTAGTTGATACTAATACCGGTTTTTCAACTACTCCTAGTAGTAATACCGGTTTTTCTGCTGCTGTTGCTTTTACTCGCTCGCCAACTACTCCTGGTAATAACATCGGTTTTTCTGCTTCATCTCTTCCGCCTACTTGTACTTCTCCCTGTTCACCAACTGCTGGCCCCGCTAACGCTGTGCCACCGTATGCCGCTGCTGCGGCTTTGGCGAACAATGCTAGGTTGAGCAACGCACAAGCGAAAAACGTAACTAACAATGCGCAAGCAAATAATGCACAGTGGTCCGCTATGGATAAAAAGCGTACTCATAAGAGACATAGGCGGTGTGTATTTGGGTCAAATGAGAACTCGGAGCTGGGAGTTGTTGTTCGCCGCAAATGGCTGCACTTATCATCGTTTTTGCCTACTGTAAGGACTGATGACATCATTGGCTATGTGGCTAAATATGCAGCTATCGATAAGAAGACAATTGTATGCTATAAACTGGTCAAAAAGGATTCTGATTTGGAAACTATTAAGCACATTAATTTCAAGCTTGGAGTTTCAGAATCTGACTACTCAAAAATTCTGTCATCGGATATTTGGCCCTCCAACGTTGCTGTCCGGCCTTTTGATTTTTTTCAAA
>NW_016159146.1:8260-17752 GCF_001687245.7 Rhagoletis zephyria
TTCGTTGTAATGAATTGTTTTTTGTGGGTGTTGTTAAAACTGTTTATGGTATGAATGCTCCTTTAAGGAGGACTCTCTCCCAATTTAATGCTTATTCTTCATCTTTAGACTTCGATTTTTCTTGCTCAAAGTTTACTTTTAAGAATTTACTCATAAGGCTCTTGTCATAAGGGTTTCCCTTATTCTATGTATATATTTGTCATATAGTCTGTAAGCGTCCTGTTTGTTGATAATAATAATAATAAAATAAAATAAAATAAAATAATGGGTCCACGGTCATGGTTCTCCGAATGTACTACACTAGTGGAGATGCCACGCGTCTGGTAAATACTCACTCTCTTTCAGTTTAATATAAATGCCACGTCCTCTTGTATAAACTTATTTGTATACATTTACCATATATCTTCTCACCAAATTTAAAAGTCATATGTTAGTTGAAGTTATCTTCTTCTTCCTTATTGGCGCTGTAACCGCGGCTGACTTCCAAAACGTATCAAATACAATGTTGTTATACTGCGGTATTCAAACTGTTTGTATATGCAGAGTTGCGACACAGTGCAACCATATACATTGCATATTTTAAATATTCAATATAGCAATGAAAAATTTTTCTGAATTTTCCAATTTTAAAACACCAATGGTAACCAATAACAAACGAAGCATCAACTTTGTTTCTGATGCGCTGATTGCTCTAGCGATGCGTTTCGATAACTTTTCGGATGCGTTTTGGAAAAGTATACATTGTCAATATTGTGTAGTTCAGCGTTATGGAACATTATACTTTGTATGTATGCAAAGCAATTGACGTTTTGGAAGTCAGCCCGTCTAAGCGATTTTGGCCGAGTCCAAAACAGCACGGCAGTAATTTCTCTTATGTGCCAGCTCACACCAATTGGAAATGCCAAGTGAAGCCAAGTCCTCCATCTGAATACTTTTAGAGCAGGAGCGTGCCTGCTCATACAGATAATCGTGAAATCGTCTGCGGTATTCGCCATCGCAAACGCGTAGAGGTCCGTAAATCTTTCGCAGATCCTTTTTCTCGAAAACTCCATTGTTTTCATTGTCCATGCCTCCGCGCCATATACCAGCACAGGCAGGATGAGTGACTTATAGAGTGTGATCATTTCGAGAGTGGACTTTACTTCTGAACTGCCTACTCAGTCTAAAGTAGCACTTGTTGGCAAGAGTCGTTTACTTTGCAAATTTGTACGTTCTTGTAAAGTATTGTGCCTGGGCGGTTCAGTTTTGCGGCTCTTATTATTTGCTCCAACATCTCGTTAAAGGAGTCTCCTTGTCTTAAACCACGTTTGGTATCTAACAGCTCGGAGAGGTCCTTCCTAATTCTGATGCTAAAAAAAGACAACTTCTTTGCGTGCTGTCGAAAGCGACTTTGAAATCGACAAATAGATGGTGTTGGTCGATCTTATTCTAGCGGGTCTTTTCCAGGATTTTGCGTATTCTGAATACCTGATCTATGGTGGATTTTCCATGTCTGGGGCCACATTGGTGAGGCGCAGTCAGCTCGTTGACGATGGGCTTCAGTCTTTTACACAACACGCTCGATAATATAGTTGGCGCGCATGGCGATGTCGTTTTTCTTGTGGATTGGGCAGAGCACACTTTAATTCCAGTCGTCAGCCATGCACCCTATTAGCTCCTCCCTACTGTACTTGAATAGCTCGGCTGACAGGCCGTCAGCTTTAGCAGCTTTGCTATTTGTCAGCCGCGTAAACGCTATTCTTACCTCGTCATAATCAGGCGGTGGGACATCGACTCCATCACCATCGTCTGGGGACCAGGGTTCATCTTCTTCACTACTTTCAGTGCTTCTGCCATTCAATAGGGTGGAAAAGTGTTCCCTCCATAATTTAAGTACGTTCCGGACATCAGTATCTAGGTCGCCATGGTTGTTTTACTGGAGTTCGCCCTGGCCTTGAAACCTTCAGTAAGTTTCCTAACTCACTGATAATTTTTCGGGACCTTTTCCTGTCGGCCAGCTTTTCAAGCTTTTCGCACTCACGTATTTCGGCTTCTCTCTCCTTAATGCGGCAAATACGTCTCGTTTGCCTCTTCAGTTCCCTATAACCGCCCCACATGGCTCGTGTTGCGCCCGAACGCAGCGTGGCCCAGAAGGCGGTATCTTTTTTCTGTGCAGTTTATTGACGCTCCTCATCGTACCATTTGTTTTTTCGGCTTCGCTCTAATTCGACTATTTCTTCGGCGGCAGTACTAAAGGAGAGGGAAATGTGGCTCCACTGCTCGCTTATGTCGATTTGTTGTGGTCGGCGAATAAATTGGCCGTCTGTTGTGATTTCAGCATTTCGACGTTAAGCTTTCCTTGAATTGTTGTGCGCACATTATTTGCTACACAGAGGCAGGTGCATATCTGGGCGCATCTATCACAACATGGTCGATTTGGTTTCTCGTTTTCCGATTCGGAGACAGCCATGTAGCTTGGTGGATCTTTTTATGCATATTACCATATTTCGGGCTCGACGAAGTCAATCAGCCTCAATCCGTTATCGGACCTTACTCCGTGGAGGCAGAATATTCCGACAGTGGCGACAAAGATCCCTCCTTGCGCACCTTGCCATTGAAATCGCCAAGCAGGATTTTTATATCGTGTCGGGGGCAGTGCTCATATGTTCTCTCCAAGCGCTCATAGAAAAGATCCTTGGACGCCTCGCCTCTTCCGTCGGAGCATGGGCGCAGATAAGCGAGATGTTGAAGAATCTCGCTTTGATGCGGATTGTGGCTAGACGTTTGGCGACCGGGGTGAGTGCCAGTACTCGGCGAAGGAGTCTCTCTCCCACCACAAATTCAGAACCGTGGCAACTGTAATAGACATCGCACAGTGCTTCCCTTCAATATAAAATGTGGGCAAAAATAGAATTATGGACGGATTTAAATGAAAATTCGCTTCTTAGTAAAATTGAGGACGCTAAATTCAAACATGCAATTTATTTTTCGATAACTTTCACACTTTCAATGAAAATGCAGTATGATGTTGAAAATTTGGGTTCTTGTGGCATTTACATAAACATGTACATATAGTTCGTTCTATTTTCAAAATTGAGGTGTCAAATGACAGGGCTTGGCCTGTAGATGTGCAATAAGGTGTTATTTTTTAAAACGGGTTGCCACCTGTTACAAATTTTATTAAAATTATTTAATAAGTTAAATTAATTAGATATTACAATATGGGTATCAATTGAGATGGTTTTGAAAATTATTTACTTTTAAACGACATGTAGAAGGGTTGCCCCATGTTTGAAAAATCAAAATTCATCTTAATTAATGGAATAAGGTAACCTACAACCTACCTAATGGAATAAGGTAACTGAAATATGTATATCAATATGGGTATCAGACAAAAGAAAAATTGGACATATTTAACAAGAAATAGGTGAAGAATAAAAACATTCCTGAGTTTAGTTAAGAGTCCAGTATTTTAAAAGGAATGTAATCGGAATTAGTCACTGATTAACAATGTATGCATTCGTAATAAAATAACAAATACGATGTCGTGAACCTTTGGTTTGATACAATTATTATTTTAGTTCAACCAAATTTGACTTCACAAACAGGTGGAAACCCTTTTTGTAATATTTTCAAGTTAAAACCTTATTAAACCTCTTTCATCTGACACCCGTATGGTGATACCTATCTATTTCAAGTACCTAATTCCTTTAATTTAAACGGAATTTGATTTTTTAAACAAGTGGCAACCCTCTACATGTAGCTAAGAAATCAACCCTTTTCATACACATTTCGATTGATACCCATATCCTAATAATTCATTTAACTTATTAGAAAATTTTAATTTAATTTTTTTACAGGTGGCAACTCTTAAAAAAAATTAATAAACCTCTATTGTCCACAGGTCAAGTTTTTAATATGACACATCAGTTTTGTAAGGGCACAATAGACCCACCGGTCGCAGTGCCTTACCCAACGAACTATCTATCTATCTATCAGTTATGTAAATAGAACGATTCGTGCAGATCTGAAGGCAATGATAAAAAATTAAATAATTATTGTATGCATTAGTAAAACCTGCATTAATTCAAAAAGTGCAATAAATGAGCAGGTTTTTATTTCTTCTTTCAAAAGCTAAAAACCCGTACTATTTAATAAAATAATAAAAAATCACATATTTTTACATATATCTTTTATACATTCCATTAAAATTTACTATTTTTTGAAATTTTGATTAAAAAAATTAGTTTTTCTGGAATACCGCAGGGACACCCTGTGTTTACTATTATTCTAAAATTTTTATTCCTGTAGTTCTCTTCTATCCACGTGGAAATAAAAAACGTCAACCCAACATTTTATTTCAAAGAATGTATTTTTGACATTTGTTTCCATGAAGAGCTTACGCATGGCTATGCTCTTATTAAAGTTCTTAGTGTAAAATTTGTCAAATTTAGTGGCTTCCTGGCAGCATATAATTTATTTTATAAGGAAATTTCCGTCTAATTCTTTTTAGTGGATAAATTATTTTTACAAAAATACCAAACACGTTCACATTGCACTGTGCATCGCAGGGCTCCACGCTTACCTTGCCTTGCCTCGTCCAACGCATTTCTTTGATGGCGATGATGTCAGCCCTAGTCTTCCCGAAGATATCAACCAACCGGCCAGCGGCACTTTCCTCATTAATGGTCTGGATATTCCAGGTGCATACCCTCAAATCATAGTCCCTTAAAAAGTTTGCCGTGGTCGTCATCGAAAAAACGGTGTCTCATCCGCGGCTTTTTCTTACTTTTCATTGGGAGGGGTTTTAACGTGGCGGGACCCAAACCCAGAGCACGCGAAGTTTTATAGCTGCTAACTTTAGCTCGCTCCCAAATGGATGCTTGGTCGCTACCCAGAGAATACGTGGATATAAATATTCGGACGTTGTGAGCTGCGGTTTAAACCGTAAGCGCAAGAATCACTTCTGGCCACTCGCAGGTGAGAGGCAGTCAAAAGCTTTCGTTTACGTAGACTTCCGCGCACGGAACCATCCTCCGACGATATAGCAAATGTAAAATTTTCACGGCTATGGAATGTGCCGCACCTCCTTGTACAAACTCATTTATATTTACCTCACTATAAGCGCCTACTTTAGTTATGTCTTTATACCAAATTTCGAAGTCATGTGACTTATCGCTATTAAGTTATATCTGATTAAATTTTTGCGCCTGTGGAATGTTCCACGCCCATTGTACAAACTTTTTTATATATATGGATACTTTATTTTCAGCATCTATCATAGATTTATCTTCGCACCAAATAACAAAGTTATGTGATTTGGGGTTCCGGAGTTATTGCTGATTAAAAATTTCACGCCTATGGGATGTGCCACGCCCTTTGTACAAGCTCACTCATAAATACCTCACTACAAGCGCCTACGATGGATATGTCTTCATATCAAATTTTAATTTCATGTGACGTATGATTGCGAAGTTATGGCTGATTAAAAATTTAACACCTGTAGTATATGCCACGTCCCTTTTACAAAAGTATATCTACTTTACTATAAGCATCTAACATAGATATGTATGTCAACCCACCAAATTTCAAAGTCATGTGAATTACGGTTTCGGAGTTGTAGCTGATTAAAAATTTCACGCCTATGTGAAGTGCCACGCCACCTTATTAGAGCCCATTTTTCATACCTTATGATTTGTCCCAGTTCACTGTCTAGTTACCACTTAAAGCCTGACTTCAAACAGACAAATAGACAAGCAAACAAGCAGACAGACAAAAAGTCGAAGAAGTAATTTTTAAGCAAAAAAAATAACCTACTTCAGTTCCTATATACACGGTTAAGTGTATCGTTAATTTCTTCATGATCCAAAGATCGGATCTAAACTGAATTAGTACGGGACCACTTCTGAGTTACCCCCTTTCCTATAAAAAAAGAAAGCATAGTTCACTCGAAATCGGTACGCATGAAATGGGTTATATGTTTTTAACAGGTTTTCAGGAAATAATATTTAATATATTAAAATAAAGGGAATTATTCCGCTATAGATATATGTTAGCGAAAGTTTCATATTTTGCTTGGATAAATATATAACAGACAATTTCTTTGATAACCCGTTCTAGACACTTCAGTAGGCAACTTGATCCACTAAACTATCTTTATGTTTATGTTTTTTTCATAGTTCGCGTATCTCTGCTATTTTTTTTTTAATAAATACCGTGTATTTTTCGATTTGACGTAAATAGGACATATTCGTATATTGATGACTTCCAGAACATTACTCACATCTTTGGCTTCAAACCGATTTAAAGTTACCTGTGAATAATTAATTTTCTTTAAAACCAACCAAAACTTTACTGAAGGTCTCAAGCAGTGATTCCCAAAGTGGTCCAGGTGGACCTCCAGGGGTCCACGGTGATGTGAAAACAATATGGGGGTCCATGAGTTGTAAATAGGGGTCCACGAAGTTTTATCTGGTTTCGACGAAAAGAACCAAAATGGTTGCTTGATAGCCTCTTTATTTAACTTTAAGTTTTTTAGTGGTGTATAGTGCTCTTGAGGCACTGCTGCACTTACCGTCAGTTAGTGTTTTTCCTGTAGACTAAAAAGAACCGGATGCTAGTATGACAATGAGGCGCGACGAAAATTGCTGGCGGCAGAGATTTAAGCACTTGTGCCTTTGCAATGCTACAGGATAGTACTCCACCATTACGTTTATTGAAGAGATTCTATAATGTTGAGTTCCTTGAGACAGAATGCTGGTTTGATTCCATCGCTGAGACAGGACTCACACATTGTCGATTCTTCACTGATGACTCCAAAACTGACTCTGGGTCATGATCTGGGGTCTTTTTCGAGTTTAATGGAGATATGCTTCACTTTTCTGTAGGGGAATATGCTTCGGTCTTCCAGGCTGAGGTAATTGCAATACTCAAAGCCATGGAATAAGGGTGGAACATAGGTTGAGGGGAAGGAGTTTACATGACTGCAGTGACAACCAAGCTGCACTTAAGGCATTGACCAGCCCTCTATTTAAGTACTTTCGAACTAGTTCGGCAATGCAAGTCTCGACTAAAATATGATGGTGAACATGACGAGGTTGTTTTACTCTGCGTGCCAGGTCACTCTGGAGTAACTGGTTATGAGACATCTGATCATTTCGCCAAAGTTGGCATTCCTCGGTCCGCAACCAGTATTAGCACTCCCACCTTCGGCAATCGAAGCCACCATCAGAAACTGGGTGAATGCTTCGCTCAGAAATGACTGAGAGGCATCGAGGGGATGCAGGTGGGAAAAACTCATGTTGCCTTCAATCTCACAAAGTTTATCTAATTTTTTGCTCTCACTGAGCAGACAACACTGCAGACAACTTGCTGGACTGCTGACTGGTCACTACGCGGAACAAACACCGGACTGTGATAGGCGTAAATGACAAGTCCATTTGCCCATCTTGCCTTGAAGAAGATGAGACGGTGGAACACTTTTTGTGCTTCTTGCTTGCTTGTTTATTTGCCATCGACTTTTTTAAACTCGTTATTTCCTCTATTGTCAGTTTCTGAATTAAAAGTTTGGCGTAAAAAGCTTAGCCGTTTTGATGTTTTAAGTTTTGTGTTTTAAAAATTTGACAAATATTTTTTGCCTCACTTTAAAACTCGGAGCGATAAAGATAAAAATGATGGCATTAACACAAATAAACTATTTTACATATACTCCACGTGCAAAGTCATGAGAGAGGCGAACAGTTAATGAGTTTATGGTGAAGATAATGTAAATAACTCTAGCGATCGCAGTGCTCGTAAAAAATATAACTCTTCCGAGCGAGAGAGTATTTTGATGTATTTACGAGCTCTATTTTTTAAAATCTACAAGTGTGTAATCACATTATTTTTATAAATTGAACACAAGAAAATATTTTACTTTTACTCTGGCCACTCTGAGTTTAGTTTTTGAATTCACCCACGATGCAAATTTACATTGTTAGATTTAATTTTCACATTTAATTTTTTTACGGGCTTTGGGAATATTTAGAAATGTATCAGCAGGGGGTCCACCGAGACCAGTAAATTTTTGAAAGGGGTCTACGAAAAAAAAAGTTTGGGAACCTCTGGTCTAAAGTAAATGATACAATGGCTTAACACTTTGTGGAAGCACTCCTTCCAGCATATTTTTGGGGTCATATAACCCATTGTCAACTTCTATAAATTTAGTTTTAAAAGGATATCACCGTGTTTCTTTTTAGCTTAAAACTTTTAACGTTGGAGTTGACCGAAGTCAAGTTTTAAACATGTTTTTTAGTCATTATTAAAACATACCACTTTTGATGTGAATATTGGGGTAAAAAGTAAACGGATGCGGTTTTTGTTACAAAATTTATTTAATCTAAAAGAATTTTGTATATTATAACTCGATAAGGTTTAAGTCTTGCCATAGCTTGCACTGACTGAATTGTGGATAGTCGTTGAGGTAAAAAGCCATATCCTTAAGCTGGTGCGAAATGATGTGTTTTAATGATCACCTTAATACGTTACTTTAAGCAAAAGGAATCCATTCATTGATTTTTGGAGGAAAATTTTAATTTTTTATTTAATTCTAGTTTGATTTTTGATCTCGAAAATGTCGGATTTTCAACGAATTTGTCCAACATTATTTTTTGAGCAGCCATTACCAACGCGAATAAAACGGTCAAAATAAAACCAAGTACTATGAAATTTAAACGTAATAATGGTAGATCTATTGTTAACGATCTGCATTGCAACTTTTTAATACATTCCAACAATTGCTGTATAGGAATTGGTGGAACGCGTACCGATTTTAAGTGAACGATACTTTATATATATTCCGCCAAGTTGATAACCTCCTCCTTTTTTGAAGTTGGTTAAAAATGGTCCAAATGTATTCCATTAAATCTCTGCATCACTTTCGGGCATTCCTTCAAAGAAATTTTTAATGTGCCGATACGACTTTTCTACAGTTTTATTATAGATAGTTTACTTTCAGCATCTATCATAGATCTGTCTTCAAACCAAATTTTAAAGTCATTTGACCTACGGTTCTGAAGTTATTGCTGATAAAAAATTTCACGCCTAATCATAATCATAATCAATAATAATAATTGATCAAAAATTTCGCACCTGTAGGATGTGTCACGCCCCTTTTTCAAAAGTATGTGTACTTTACTATGAGCATCTACCATAGATATGTGCGTCAACACACCAAATTTCAAAGTCATGTGAATTACGGTTTCGGAGTTATAGCTGATTAAACATTTCACGCCTTGTCAGATACCACGCCCTATGTTATGTCCGAGATCACAGTCTAGATACCAGATAAAGCCCCATCAAAATCCGTTAAGTAGTCGCGGAGATTAGTGAGTTCAAACAGACAAACAAACATACAGACAGAAAAAAATTATAAATAAATGATATAAAAAAAACTTTTTAATATACAACGCTTTTATAAATGGACTAAAAAGTAGAAAATAATATTTCTCAGTCCCATAGAATTTGTTTTGATAA
>NW_016159146.1:17983-25124 GCF_001687245.7 Rhagoletis zephyria
CTTTTGCTAAAATTTCAAAATCAAAAGCCACGTTTTTCATTTTCAATTTCATAGATTGTTTATAATGACTTTTGCTAAAATTTCAAAATCAAAAGTTATCAAAACAAATTCTATGGGACTGAGAAGTATTATTTTCTACTTTTTAGTCCATTTATAAAAGCGTTGTATATTAAAAAGTTTTTTTTATATTATTTATTTTCTACTTTTTAGTCCTGTCTGAATAAAATTTTGCAATAGATATTAAAATAATTCAACGATATTAATAGAAAGGTGCACACACATGCATTTACATATGTATGTACATACAAACGAGCACCAATTAATTTTATTTAAAGAAATGGCGTGTCGTCTATTTCCGCTGTAGCAAACGTAGTACATAGGGCGACATCTAGATGTCATCTACCTCGCCCTATTCACTACAGATGTCGCCCTATGCACTATGCGGAACTTTTCAAAGCAAAGGTTTTATGGTGTCGGACACACAACATTGAAAATTTCTGGATCCACAACATTGAAAGTTTCTGGACACACAACATTGCAAGTTGATAAAAGCGTTGTAAAAGAGCGTTGTAAAATGGTCCAAATGGTTTCTAGTATATTCCCTGCATCACCTTCGGTCATTGTTTTAAAGAAATGTTCAGTGCACAGACACGACTTTTCTACAGTTTTATTATAGTGTAGATTAAAAGTCATGTATTTTCAACCAACCCCATACATATTTATGTATGTACAATGTGCATCATACCTATATAAGAATGCAGTATAACAATGTGTAATTAGCAGACGTAAATTCACTGTAAAACAGGGGAAACCATAAAAAAATCTTACCTAGGCACATATGTTCATATGTATGTTCTCTACTGTCACATATCTTTACAAGCAGCTATACATAAGGAGGCGAGTGCCGTGGTCGAGCGGTTATGGTTGTGCATCACCGCTCGTAAGTTCAGGATTCGATCCCTGGTCCGAGAAACATAAAAAATTCATTTTCTAATAGCGATCGCCCCTCGGCTGGAAATGGCAATTTTCCAAGTGTATTTCTGCCATGAAAAAAAAGTAATTTTTAGCAAAAAAACCGACTTCAACTCTCATATAAAAATATATATATATATATATCTCATGATCCACTGATCGGATCTTAACCAGATTAGTATGGGACCACCTCTGAGACACTACCTTTCCGATGCAAAAATATTTATCGAAATCGGTTGACGTGGTCCAAAGTTATGCGGTAACATACATAAAAAAAAAAAAAATTTTCCGACGAACTGATAACCTCCTCCTTTTTTGGAAGTCGGTTAAAAACCATTTACAGTTCGGAAGCGCGGTGTACTAGCAATTTTGTAAACGCCAAATATTTAATTTTTATTTATTTGTACATAAGAAGGAACTACTGATGTCAATACACCATTGCGGCTTCTAACGGTCTGTGACTTAGTTGACCTGCCCAATGGGAATTAATTACTTGTTCTATAATACGTACTTGCATGCATACAAATACCTCATCTGTATGTATTAATGGGCAATTGACCCCCTGCTTTGGTCTAATTCATGGGTCAATTCTGTGACCGAGCCCCACATAACAATTAACCTAAGCGCTGGCGTTGAATTCTTCAACGAAGCCAACCCTTACATAAGCATTACTTTATATGTGAAAAGAATATCGAGCATATGTACATATGTACGTACAACCCCCACCTATGTTTCTATGAATGTGACTGAGCATAACACAATGAGGGTCATTATAGGCTCAATTCCGCATGCACACACACAGGCAGCTACGAATTTTTGACTTCAATGCTTTCACCTACTACGTAGTAATATGCCAATAGAAAATTGTCTCTCAACGTATGTTAAACAGAACACAACTGGTCAAAACCTGCCAATATGGGCTAATCTTTTAATGTATTTAAAGTTTTTTTATTTGTATGTTTAGATTTTATGTGGGAGTCCAAGCTACTGAAATTGTGATTGCGTTACTGAGATGCTTCACCTATTTTATCGTTGTTTGTTCATATTTAAGAAAAGTGTTTGGGGCTTTAATGAATTTACGGCGACCTTTTTTGTGGCAGCCAAGGACGTAGCCCAGTAAAATTAGAACAAATTGGTACGAATGAAAAAAAAAATTGTAAATAGCAGCGAACTTTTTATACAGTTTACTTCTATTTGATACGTACTTAGATCATGACTCCACAGTCTTGCCCCTAGGTTTCATGTGGGAATATTCCGCCATATTGGATTTTATATTTTTTTTTTTGGTTTTTGCTATTGCAAGACTCGTCATATTGTTGTTGTCGTCACATTGTGTTGTCTGTATTGTTCAGTTTTTTGCACTTTAGCGAAAGGTACTTAAATTTTAAGTATCAGTAAAAAGACAAGTTAATATTTTTACTGAAATTTGCTAGATCTATCTACATGTTTCTCGTAAATACTATTTTCGACCATTTTTCCAACTTTGGTAGAAAAAAAAATGTCCTCTTTGAAATTAATGGTGGTTATTTGCTAAGTAATTATTTACCTAAATTAAAAATTTTCCGACTAGTTACGCCTCTACTTTCTATATCGCTAGCACTCCCGGCGAACTTCGTCCCACCCAAAACTATTTTTTTTATTGAAACATTTGGTTCAACGTTTTCACCAACGATTCACGTTCACGTTTGGTTTGGTGGTCGTCAGAAGGCATATCCTCCATTGCTAACTTAAATAACCTAACAAAAGCGTTATATCCGTGAAGAAGTTCTTGCGACAATGATCCGGTTAGCTGGTGGCAATTTCAAAATGGGGTGTATCATTGGTCCATAAAAATCCAATATATATATAGACTTATTTCAGACTAAATACGTTAAATATCTTACAATTGTATGTGTAGGCATTTATAAATAATTGTCTGTATTCTGTTTATTGGTTGATTCAACAGTGGTAATTTGTCATTGATCCGTGGTGTCTCCGTATTACTTCACTTCACGCTTTTTAGAAATAACTCGACTTCAGCGCCACCTTACGGCTTTGTTTACAATAGCATTGCCCCTACCACTACCCATATCTATATATCTCGATAATGAGCCAAATCGGATCATAAATACGATTTTTAGTAATAGCTCGACTGAACCGCCACCTGGCGTTTTAAGCTGTGAACTTAAACTATACAGGGACCCACTCAAACACAAAAAAATTTCATTAAAATCGTTTCGGTCGTTTAGGAGAAGTTCACTCAGAAACACACGTACCGAAGAATTATATAATACTAGCCAATGCCCGCTTGCTTCGCGACGCCTAATAAGAACTTTTGCGTGGGCCAATGCAAAAATAGCATTTAAAATAAAAAACGGGCTGTACAGTAGAAAGGCCAAAAATAGTAGCTCTTTGATGCTATATGGAAAACTAATCCCTTTCGATGTCATGAGCTTTGACGATGGTCTTATTTCCACCTGTTAAATCTCTGTCAAGCGTGTATAATCTCCTTTGATCTTGCAACTATAACATTGGTCCGATGCGGAAGCCAATAAAAGTCTTTATAAGGAAGCCTAAGAGAACAGATGAGCGTTCTCTGTTATAAGAGGGCCAAGAATACTCGCAACCCCTCAGGATGAAAAGTTTTCCCGTACATTGGCTAAATGAGTCGTGTGATCTCTTGAATATCGTTCAAATGAAGCCATTGATATACCAACCGTGTTTCTAATTGGACGGATGTGGTCGAATCTTTACAAGCTAATTCGCCACTTTTATAATTCGTCTTAATATTTATGAACTCGTTTCTTTGAGTCTTACTGCTGCAAAAATGGCCGTACCGAGCAATTTGGTTAATCGGAGGTAAATGCATTGAGGGTGTAATCGCATTGAGGGTGTATGAGGGCGCCAGACAAAGGTGCGCTTACACAATTTTATTTAACCATCTGAAAAGTAAATTCACATAAAATAAACAGAGGGACAAAGCAGGCCAAACCCATGGGGTTTCTATATATTACGGCTGCAGCGCCATCCTTGGATCTCTTTTCTGTAAACCCATTGCTTATCATGAAATGATTATTATAAATTTCAACCAGGATGTATTAAAAATAAGGATTTTCTAAATATATCGCCTCCACCGCCACCCAGNGAGGGACAAAGCAGGCCAAACCCATGGGGTTTCTATATATTACGGCTGCAGCGCCATCCTTGGATCTCTTTTCTGTAAACCCATTGCTTATCATGAAATGATTATTATAAATTTCAACCAGGATGTATTAAAAATAAGGATTTTCTAAATATATCGCCTCCACCGCCACCCAGCAGGTCCATTTCTTGCAAACGAATTCATCATACAGGTGGCTCACATTGCGAATTTGAACGAAATCGGTCAATAAATACGACCCTTATTAATGACTCAAGGTTCTTAATGGGTCAAGGTTCTTGGTGCTGTTATCACACGTGATGCAGTGCTCTGGATCAGGGGCTGTCGATGGCTCAAGACCGACCATACGTGGCGAAGAGTCACACCCTGCGAGAGGTGCCCCTGCTTTTTACTGAATATGGCGGATCTAGAGAGAACAACTCGATAAAATCCGTAAGTCCAGGTGTTAATCGGACCGTGCCTGCGGACTGAATGGCACTACGTTAGTGTGTCTTTTTACGGTGTACTCCAGTCACGTGGCGCCGTCTGGTTTTATTTAGTCTTTCCGGGGTACCGGGGCTCTGCCTCGGATGACCTCTCTCTTCCCCCTTACTCGTGGGATTCTATGGAAGAAAAACAAATTAATAAAAAAAACAATAAAAGCTCTGTGCCCTCTAACAGTGGGCAACAGTCAGCAGTCTCAGAGGTGCACGCGATGCCCAACGAGATTGCTGAACAAATGGCGATTGCGGCGGACGAACTGGGTGCAAATCCAAACGGCCAAGGCGCTCAACCCTCTCGGGACGCTGTAATGGACGAAATGGACTTTGATCCAAACGGCCTTCTCAGCAACCCGGTGGCCATGGATGTCGATACTGCCAAAATGGACTCTGGTTCAAATGGCAACGACATCCAAATACCCACAGACGAGGAGGAGGCGCTCTTATCGTCACAGCAGGAGGAAGCTAGTACTCCTAAAAGAAAACTCTCTGGAGCAGGTAAAAAGCGCTACAAATTCTACCTCTCCAGAGGTGTCAGCGAAAGCGAGGCCAAACGGCTAGCCATTATTCCGATGGCAAAAGGAAAAGCCGAACTGTCTTTGCTGGCTGGCACAAAGCTTAAGAGGAACCGATCGGTCAACCTCACATCTTCCCCGGTGGAGAACTCTCCCAAACGGAAACCAGGTCCAGCTGACAAAAGGGCCCATATGGGACCAAAGGTACCTAGTGTTAAGGCAACTTTTGCCGATGTCACAAAGGCGCCGACCTGTCAGGCGGACACTGGTAATGGGGTTAAGTTAGGGTTACTCCCCAAAGGGTACCCTAAGGCACTTTGGTCCTTAGACCAACTACAGGCCATTCAGACGGCCATCCTGGAGGAGGTGGGCGGCAGCGAAAGGGCTCTGTGAAGCCCAAGTTTAGCGGTTGCACCTTCCGTCCGGGATGGATGTCCATTGGCTGCGGAGACGCTATAACGCTGGAACGGCTGCGCAAGGTATCCCAAACCCTGAAGCCTTGGAAGGGCGCGGAAATTGTGGCAATGAATGCCACTGACGTGCCCAAACCCAGTGTGTACGTTGGGTACTTTCCGGAGCCATCAACCACTCCAGTGGACAGTATCCTTGGCCTTGTCGAGGGTCAGAACGAAGGGCTACGGGTAGGTAGCTGGAGGGTGCTCAACAGGGTACAGAAGGGACCCACCACTGAGCTCACTCTAGCGGTTCACCCGCACTCAGCGGAGACACTCGACAGGCTGGGATACTTAGTCAATTATGGATATGGCAGGGTGCGCATCCATAAAAAAGGGAAGACGACTGAGTCGTCAGACCCGAATGGTGCACAGCCTGCTATAGCCAGTTCCTCCTCCACTGCACAAAGTGCGTGCTTCAAAGAGGGACCTTGCGGTTCCAAGGACGTACCCAAGGGACTGCAAAGGTTACCTTCAGAGCAGTCAGGGGCAGCGGAGAAGGAAAAAGCACCTGTCCAGGAGTCCATAGAGCGGCCCTGCTGCTCAGAAGACACTCCTGGCACGGAAAAGAGGGTACCTTCCAGCCCAGAGAGATCAAAGGCCCCTTTCGCCCAAAATCCCTTCCGTCCTCCGCTAAATGCGAATCGTAGACAAGGTCGAGGGGAGATTTCAATGGAGGAGAAGACCCTGATGGCCACCAATAGGGGGAAATAGATGGCCAAGCGGGCTTCAAGGCCGAAAAATGGCAAACCCCCCAAGCGATAGGCCTAGGCACATCAAGTGCCTGCAAGTGAACCTCCATCATGCAAAGGCGGCCTCTGACGTCTTAAGCAGGAGGTTCAAAACAGAACTCTTGGATGTCGCATTCATCCAAAAACCGTGGGTTTTCGCCGGGGCTATTAAAGGCCTAAACGACTGTGATGGTAAGATAATTTACGATACCACACACTGCAGGCCCAGAGCGGCCATATTACTAAGTAATAACATGACTTTTGTTCCCATTTCAGAGTTGACACAACAGGACTTAGCTGCTGTATGGACTAAAGTGCCCACTCAAATGGGAGAACAAGAGGTCGTTCTCGCTTCAGCTTACCTCCCAGGCGACAGCTGTGAGATGCCCACAAGGGAAGTAATAGCCCTAGAGGAGTACTGCAGAAGGAGAAAGCTGAAACTAATAATGAGCTGCGACGCCAATGCCCATCACTGTGTTTGGGGCAGCTCGGACACCAATTCTAGAGGTGAGTCATTTCTTGAATTTATCACTAAGAACAACTTATTTATTCTTAACCGGGGTAATGAGCCGACCTTTGTCAATGCTATAAGAGGGGAGGTTCTAGACTTGACAATTTCCTCAACTAGCTTGTCGACCTTTATCTCAAACTGGCATGTCTCAAATGAGGTATCTATGTCGGACCACCGGCATATTCGATTCGATATAGAAGCCCAAAGAGTAACAAACCATGTTTACAGAAATCCCAGAAAAACAAACTGGGAACTCTTTCGCCTCCACATAGAGCGGGAAGTGAATGGTTCTACCGCACCAATTTCATCCGTCTATGAACTTGAGGACGAGGCGAGAAAGTT
>NW_016159146.1:25149-45323 GCF_001687245.7 Rhagoletis zephyria
CGAAAGGGCTGACTATCTCGCAAAACGTGGGGCCCAAACGCGAATGCATGGTCCCGAGCCTTTCTGTGGTACATCTATAGGATACACTGCAGAACTACTTAGGAGTTGGGAGGAATCTCAGATTGCTGCCCACTGGCGTAAGTCAAAGGGAATGAGACAATCAAAGAAATTCATAACTCCTTCCAAGAGGAACTCAGAAAGACTCCGTGAACTCAGCCGGGAGGGTCTTAGTACTATTACAGGCTACCTGACAGGACACTGCAAGTTAAGGTACCATCTAAACAAAATGGGGCTTTCTGTAGAGACGGACTGCAGGTTCTGTGGGCTGGCGGAGGAAACCTCGGAGCACATTCTGTGTGACTGCCCGCGTATCATGAATAGCAGACTGATGCACCTTGGGGAACGATTGTCTTCTCCATCCAATATTTGGAACACGGCACCCTCCAATGTGCTTAATTTCTTGAATAACCTAAGGTTGGAGTGACTACAATCAGGGTTTAGCACAATAGATCTTTTAGGTCGCAGCGCGAGTATACCCGACGTACTAATAATAATAATAATGACTCAACTCCAGTGCCACCAAGCGAGTTTTCTAGTAGTTAGTCTATAATAGGACCATATGTGAACTGTATAACCTCCGACAATTTGACTGAACTCTATCCAGTGGGTTTTGAGTTCAGTCCGAACAACAAAACAGCTACCATTTTATGTATGTATATAGATACATATGTATGTAGATAGGACAGTCTATAACGAAAGTCATAAAAATTTAAATTTCATACTTTGTGCAAAATTTAAAAAAATTCTTAAAAATTTCCACACAAAATTTTACCCTTGCCAAAATAAAAAAGAAAGTAACAATCGCTCAATGCGATTTAGAAATCTAGGAGAGAATGGTTCCCAGGGATGCTTGTTTATCTATGTATATGTACATAGGTGCAGCCATTCCAATAACTATCACTTTTAAACGTGTTTTTCTATTATTTACATATATGCTCAAAACAACGTGGAGTAAGTTATTTTTGCGAATACAGTAATTTTCGTTATGTGTCGTAAGCACTTTTTGAAATGAAAGCTTGTGCGATGACATGCCCAAGTACCAAAATTTCTCTACGATGAGCATTTCGCCTGGGATGAAACTGACAGATCACCTGCGATGGCTGTACGCTAATGAAGACACTAAGTAAGCAAGTTCGTTATTGACAACATATGTAGCTGTGTCAAATTTCAGGACATTAGCTTAAACAGTTGCAGGAATAAGCGTTATGAAAAGTTCAGTTTGTATGCGAGGTACCACGCCCCCTATTCCAATACCTGCCACTCTCCGTCGTGAGCATGGCATTAATAACATATATAGCTGTTTCAAATTTCAGGACGTTGCCTTAAGCGGTTCCAGCAATAAGCGATATAAGAATTTCAGTTTGTATGAGAGGTGCCACGTCCCTTTTCCAATACCTGACACTTTTCTCTGAAAGTAAGGTATTGATAACATATGTGGCTGTTTCAAATTTAGGGCGTTATGGGAGGTGCCACGCCCCCTTTTCCCATATCTGTCACTTTTCGCCATAAGTACGCTACTGATAACATATGCAGCTTTGTCAAATTTCAGGACTTTGGCATAAGCGGTTCCAGACATAAGCAATATGAGAAGTTCAATTTATATGGGAGGTGCCATACCCCCTTTTCCTATACCTGCCAATTTTCGCCATAAGTTCGTTACTGATAACATATGTAGCTGTGTCAAATTTCAGGACGTTGGCGTAATCGGTTCCAGAGAAAAGCGTTAGGAGATGTTCAGTATGTATGGGAGGTGCCACGCCCCTTTTCCAATAGCTTCCCGCTTTCGCCGTAAGTAAGGTATTTACAATTTATGCATCCGTGTCAAATTTCAGTTCCCCAGCTTAGTTGGTTTAAGAGATATATTGGTGCCCTCAAAAAAGGGGTTTCAACATTTTATTGTGATGTATGTATATGTGTAGATATCCATTAGAGGGCTGCACGAATTCATTCAAACTTCTAGCCAAACAGAGTACAATAGATTTGAATATTTTACTTCACATACAAGCCTTTGGAATTTTGTAAGTTATGAATATACATTTTGTTTTATATTTTCTACCTTCAAATGGAAGAATGTGAATGAATGAATAGAAAACATTCAAATCACCCAAACTCATTTTGGTAAAAGTTTTTTTCTACGAACAAGTTTTTTCGTATATAATGGGAGCGCAGCAATACATACATACATACATATGTATGTTTGTACATATGTGCATAGAAAAAATATTTTTGGATATTCATACAAAAAATTGTCATTTATTTCAATTCAATTTATTTTCACATTGTTTGAATATTGTAATGCCGACATAATCTCAGAACAGCTATTCACTCAAATTCAAAAAAATTTTAAGCCAAAATCATTCATTCGTTTTGTATATGAATAATTCATAAGCCGTTTTGAATGCATTCATGCAGCCCTCTAATATCCATCATGCTCCCACTGTATAAGAACGTTAGGAATATTCTTACCCCAGCGCACCCTATCAGGTAATTTTTTTTAATTGGCTAAGAAATGTTCTAAATATGAGACAAATCTGCAACTAAATGCGGTTTTTAGGAATATCCCGGCCCCAGCGCCACCTAGCGGTTAAATTTTTAGTCGGAATGTTTCCCTTCAAGGTACTGGGATATGTTCCAAATATTAACGAAATCGGTCTAGCCGTTTGATAGTTTAGTGACATACAATATGGAAAACTCTATGAAATTGTGAAATCGTAACGTCTCAGGATTCTTCATTTTTCGGTAACAACAACAAAAAGTTTAAAATTTGTTTAAATCGAAAAACCTTCCACACAGAAGGCCCAAAAGAGGACTTTTTACAGAATTGAAATCGGTTTAACCGTTTGGTCAGGCATCGCCGTCATACGAAAAACATTTCATTTTTATATATATAGACTAGCAGACCAGACGGACTTCGTCCCGCCAAAATTAATTTGTTTTACTGGAATATTTTGGTCCAACATTTTCATCAACAATTCGCGTTCACGATTTCTAGTGATACATTTATCTGCTAGTATTACGGTTTGGTGGTTTTTAGAAGGCATATTTCCATTGTCGTCTTTAATAACCTAACGAAAATGTATGTTCGTGAAGAAGTTCTTGAAATTCTCCAATGATCTGACCTTTCACAGCACGGTTAATCGCAAAACGAAATAAATTTGAAGAACTTGTTTCCATTCACTACCTGGCAGAAACAATGATCCGGTACGATGGTGAATTTGTCCTTGAAAATGTATGGTATAGTTGGTGGTAATTTAAAAATTGGTGAGTATCGTTGTTCTACAGAAATCCAATATACACAGGGCTATCTCAGTCGAAATACCTTAAAGCTCTTATCAAGCAGCTCAATGGTTCTGATGGCAGATTTAATGCTGGTCATTTGAGATTAACCCCTGGACAACTTAATGGTGGTGTATCCGAATGCAGCTCGCAAATCACGTTCATTGGGCCCATCGCAACACACGGGAGCTCGGCATACTCGGTGGTACAGCACGTCGATGTAATCGGACATTCACGGCACTTTTTCTCACTTGAAAATTTTTAGTAACAACTCGACCCCAGCGTCAGCCGGCGGCTGTTTTTGCAACTGTATTGCCCTTACCGTTACCACTACTTAAGTATCTCGAATATAAGCCAGATGGGATCATAACTCAGATTTTTAACAATAACACCACTCCAGCGCCACCTGGTAGGTCAAACTGGGAATCTGGACAACTACGAAGAGACCTTACTCACACAAAAAAAATTTCGTTAAAATCGATTCACTCACAACACACGAACAGAAGTATTATACAGTATTATCTAGCTGGAACGAACACCCGATGCTACGAACACCTCGAAAGAGTGAACATGAAAATTTTTCCAATGAGTACTCTATAGAGTGAACAATTTTGAGTCTTTTGTAGAGTGAACAAAATTTAAAACCAATTTCTTCCAAATTCAAAACTGNCACACGAACAGAAGTATTATACAGTATTATCTAGCTGGAACGAACACCCGATGCTACGAACACCTCGAAAGAGTGAACATGAAAATTTTTCCAATGAGTACTCTATAGAGTGAACAATTTTGAGTCTTTTGTAGAGTGAACAAAATTTAAAACCAATTTCTTCCAAATTCAAAACTGTAACGACAATTTTAATAACAAAAAGGGTAGTCCCGAATTGGGAAAACAGGTGTATGCTCCTATATGTTTGTCAAAAAATGCCACCGTTCACGTACATAGGTGAGCGTAAATTCCGCAGGGTTGTCACTGCTGCTGCAGCCCGCTTCATTCGAGCAGGATGCATTTCGGACCGCCGTCCGAATTTTCCTGCTGAAGCGACTGTCCTAGCCGATGAGCGTGACAACCTTCACCAGGCCGATGCCGGAGATCCCCGTATAATGGATCTCAGCTCTGAGATTCGGCAATTAGTGAACGTACATAAGCGGAAAAGTGGGAAAACCATCTGAAGACCTGTAACTTCGCCTCTGGTGTAAGCAAGCTTTGGTCAACCATGATGTCATTGTCCAATCCGATGAAGCAAGACGACAGAGTTGTGTTGAAAATACTTATGTATTTAAATATGTATTTGTATTTGTATATGTGCATATAAAATGCACTCATAAGCTTATTATACTTTATTTACCAGCTTCGCATAATTGTAATACTTATAAGCATATTCTTGATACATTAAACAGTCAGTCCACTCATAAACCTCAAACCGTCGTGTTCTTTATTCTCTCTCTACAAGTTGAACTATCTTTTGGCGACCACGCATCGTCGGACCAGGAGCGATGGCGAGCTTTTCTAGCCGACAGTTCATACTGCATCCCCGGCGGACAAAGCCAAACGTCGAGTGACCAGAAAGCTGCACAAACTGCCAACACCAAGTGCACCTCTTTTTTTCACCAGCGGCGAGGTAAGGATAGCCATCGGGAAGGCGAAAGCCTCCAAAGCCATTGGACCCGATGGAATTTGCATGCTCATGCTGAAAAATTTGGGTCCTGCGGGAGTGGACTATCTAACCAAGGTCCTCACCCTGTTTATGGCCACTCTCATCATACCAGACATCTGGAAAATGGGGAGAGTGGTTTCACTACTTAAACCGGGGAAACCGCCCAACAACCGTCTTCTCGCCCGATAACTCTCCTTTCTCCCTACTACTACCGCACTACACAAATCACCTGACCCCAGCGAAGCATAAGCATGGGTTCCGTAAATTGCACAGCACCACAATAGCAGTCCTCCAGTCGCTAGCCGGAAGAAAAGAAAAGAAAAGAAAAGAAAAGAAAAGAAAAGAAAAGAAAAGAAAAGACAAAGAAACGTTGTTGCCAATGTACAAGGTAATTGGCTGGCCGGTTCTGAACTATGCAGTGCCTGTGTGGTTACCGAGGACTAGTAGGACGTAGTGGATGAAGCTGCAACCTGCCAAAACACGGCACTCAGACAGCGACAGGATGCCTTCTGATGTCGCCGCAACATCACCTGCACGACGAGGCCTATATGCTCCCGATTAAGGAGCATAACACAATGCTCTGCAAGCAATTCCTAGTATGGTGTCACCGTGTTAGGCACCCGAACAGACATCTGCTTTCGAAAGAACCCTTGCCACGTCACGTCAGAAGGCATCTATATGAATTGACGGACGAAGTCCAGGGGTTCATAAAACTACCTGTGGACCCAACAGCTTACCGACAGGCTCTGAACGACATTCACAGAGAGCCAGCTCCGAGTTATAAATACTCTCGACATGCGAATGCCGTTCTGAGCACGCAACCACCAAACGTGGACGGGGCAGAGCTTCGTTGGCCTCGGGAGACTCGGACCACAATAGCTCAACTTCGATCTGGTTACTGTAGCAGGTTGATCTCATACCTGAGCAGAATAAATGCAGATATGCCAAATGAATTCCCGGCATTCAGAGAGAAGCCCCATGACTCGCAGCATCTCTTCGCATGCCAACTGAACCCCACCCTGCTAACGTCCCTGGCCTGATGGACAGACCCCATAGGGGCTGCACGCTTCCTGGGTCTACCGTTAATAGAGCGTGACGACAACGATACAACAACAACAACAGGAAACATGTGCTGGCATTAGCTTTGGGGAAAAGACGACATTTCAGAGTTCTTAAAAATTTAACTTTAAAAGGCTGTTCACGAGATACAGGATCTGTTGCGAGTTCTTAACGCAGATGTAAGTTTAGCGGAAAATTAAGTTCTGGGTATCTTGCATGTGTAATGAATCTTGTTACTTAATTTCCTAAGGCAATATATACGCACGACGACGTTGAAAAATGGAATTCAGTGGAGGGCAATGAGACAATTTGTAATGACGATGTCGAAACGATTGTCTCATCTGAAGATAATATTGATGACGTATACAATCAGGCAGTCGGGAATCAAATAACAGCTGCTGAAGCTATCAAAGCTTTTGACAAATGCATTGAATGGGCTGAAGCATTTTCAAGCATTTTGGCATTGCAGAGCCTTCGAGACAAAGCAGTACAAAAATCGCTGACTGAACGCAAAAAACAGACGGTTATATTAACTTTCTTTCATTCTTAATATGAAACTAATTTTTAAAGCAATAAAGTTGATTTTAAAGAACAAAAATTTCAATCTAGATATAGTGAACAATCTGTTTTCTATGCACCGGTCTTGCATTAATTAGTTCACTCGGCCCAGATAGCACTATATGTACATTAGCGTGGGCCGAAAATCCGCTTTTTTAGAATTTTTATTGGTAATAGCAAAAATATGGTTCATTATGCTCTAAAAACAGTCTGTGTGAATGATGACAATTTTTGGTCAATATCTTAGGCTCGCCCAAGTCCCTCAAAGTTGAAGTGCCATAAAACATTTTTCTTAGCTTACTCTGATTCTGTGCAAAAAGGCTCATATACCAAATTATGTGGGAACAATACTTTCGAAAATAATTGCAATTTTAGTAATAAAAAAATTTATAAATTAATGTATTTATTAATTTTTATTTTTTGAGCACATTGAACTTTGATGGACTTGGGCGAGCCTAAGGCCGGTATTATCACTTGCGAAGCGAAAGAAAATATCGGCGAACTTCGCATTCTCGAATTATAAGATGCGAATCACTGGCGAATTCGCCGCAAAATGGCGAACGAGTGGCGAAAATGAATTTTTGTGTATTACCACTAGCGAAAAAACGACATTCGCTTCGCCATAGCTGTCAATATTTGGCGACTGTTTTCTCGATTCGCACTTCAAAATGGAAAAGACGTTAGTAATTGGTTTTATATGTACATAATTTCATTAAATACAATACATTTTTCAGAATAAAACGAACAACAACGCAACAGTTTGAAAAGCTAGTGGAACTCATGCAAAATAATCCAGACGTTGCCAAGGGGATGGGAAATTTCGGCTCCTCAAAGAAGAGTAGGGCAGAATTGTGGGAAAAGTTTGCGGCCGAACTTAACGCCATCGGACCTCCAATGCGGAACGGACGTGAGTGGAATAAGGTAAGAATTGGGTTGAATTGTTTCCTAAGACAACTTAATAAATCCAGTTTCTTTTGTGTACTATTAAGGTTTGGCTAGACTACAAACTGAAGTTGAAGAAAAAAATTTCAACGAACCGACGGGAAACTGTTGCCACAGGAGGAGGTCCGTACGTCCAGCAAAGCCTCACACCTTTGGAGCAAACTGTGGATGAGCTGCTTCACCTACAGGAAGCAGTCAACCCCTCGGGCTCTACATTTGGAGCTAATATCCAAGAAACGGAGGGCAATGACAGGAATGATTCTTCCCAGCCAGAAGCGCAGGACGAAGAAATGGATCTATCGGCTACGTCAACTCAGGCGAGAAGAAGAATGACAGTGGAGGACCGCGAAAACATTCGTTTGAGTGCGTTGGAGAGGCAGTCCGAGGTGCAAGAAGTTCTTTGCTCAAGGGTATCAGGCATAGAAAAAAGACTAGAAGAAATTTCGAGATATGCTAGGAAAACATACGAAATAAAAAAAGAAAAACTAAACTTATTGAAGATGAAGGAACAGAGAAAGAAAGAAGAAAATTTAGAAAAAAAGAGACAACATAAAGAAAAGATGGAAATGAAGTTAAAGGAGTTAGAACTAAAAACCTTAAAATACAGTAAGTGAATTCAACAAAGTTTAATCAAAAATGCAAACTTTTTAATAAGAATTTCTAGAAAAAGTTTGGTGTGCCGATTTATAGCCTATTAAATTTTAGTGCAACGAAGTGCAAATTAAAAGTTCCTAAAAAATGCCGTCAAATTTGTATAATTTTTTTTCTCCGACGGTGCTGCGCATTTTCTTCCACACAAAGTATGTTCAAAAATTTTGTTGTATGGAAAAAATTATCTAAAATCAGCGGGACTTTTTGCAACTTCAAAGTAGTACTTTATTGTACTAAAATTGAGTAGGCTATGAAACTGCACACCAAAATTCTTTATAGTAACAATTGAAAAGTTTGCCATTTTGATGAAGCTTTGTTGAACTTTTATAATTTTCAGAAAGTTTGAAATTTGAATTTAAATTGTTTTGCTACACTTAAAAGCAAAAGTCTGCGTACACCATTTCTTTTTTAAATATTCACAATATTTTGCAAGTTAAAATTTGTTTATTTTTTATAAAATTGTGGATCATGCTTAAAACACAATCATATAAACCATGGTTTCAAGCTTTATACAAAATTAAGGAAAATTCCACGAATTTGTATCTAAATTTTCAACTTTTTAATCAGATTATATATAGCCCATTAAATTTTAGTATATTAATGTGCAAAAAATAAGTGGTTAAAAAATCGCGTTAATTTTTAATAATTTTTTTTGACGGTTCTGCGCATTTTCCGACATACAAAGGAGTGAAACTTTTTTATATTGAGCAAAATGCGTAGAACCATCAGATAAAACATGAATAAAAATCAACGCGATCATTTAGTCACTTAATTTTTACACATTGTTATACTAAAATTGAACGCGCCATAATCTGATTAAAAAGTTGAAAATTTTGATGAAAATTCGTGAAATTTTTCTTAATTTTGTATAAAGCTTGAGACCTTGGTTTATATGATTTTGTTTTAAGCATGATTCACAATCTTGTAAAAAAATAACCAACAAATTTTAACTAGGAAAATTTTTTGAATATTTAAAAAAGAAATGGTGTACGTAGACTTTTGCTGTTAAGTGTACATATTCTTTTGCCAAAAAATTAATAATAAAAAATATCTCTGTATCACTGTGAATTTCTTTAGTTTCTAAGTAAATAATGAATTCGTTTTTATTTACATGTATACTAATTTAAAAATATTTTTTAAAATAAAGTAGTTACTTATTTTATAATAATGCAGCAGCTATCTCTCTTCTGCGGGTGTAACACCGGAATTTTCACTAACTGGTTCCGATGGTACAACGGCGTCAATAAAAATCTCAGATTCGTCTGGATCACACATTTTAAATATTTTACAGATATTGTGCAAAGCCCAGCATATGTTTATAATCGTGGTCACTTTCGTAGGTGTGTAACGCAATTTGCGCTCACTGAGGAGACAGCGAAAACGAGCCTTCAACACTCCAATCGTCCGTTCAACAACGTTTCTTGCCTTCGCATGTTTCTTATTATATAATGACTGTCTACTCCCTGATTCCGCGTTTCGAAAAGGTGTTAACAGGTAGGGCCGTAGTGGGTATCCGGAATCACCTAAACGAAATTACAAATGCAAATACTTGTACAATGTACATGTATGTATAATTACAGTATACAAAGGAGGATTTGTACGCACATAAATAAATAGAGTTTTGATCTCCGTTTTCATACTGACTTTGTAAAAATGCATTTAATGAACTGTTGTTCCACACAAAAGAATCGTGGGTAGATCCTGCATATCTGGCATCAACACTTCGGATGTTCATGTCATAATCGCAAGCCTGCAATACATTAATATGTTAACAAACACTAATGGTAATAATATAATTTAGTTACAACTTACAATCATGGCATTTATGCTGAAAAAGCCTTTCCTGTTTAAATATAGGTGTTTGTCATTGTGAGGAGCAATAATTCCAACATGTGTTCCATCCACACAGCCAATCACGTTGGGCATTCCAGACCTTGAATAGAATTTGCTTCGTATCTGTTGCTTTTCTTCTTCGGTCATATCTGCCTTGATCCATCGGCTGCAAAGTTCAGATTCCAAAATTGGAAAAACCTCCCTCAGAACTACCGAAACAGAGGATTGGGCTAGGCCCAATTGAAATTCATTTCCTATGGCCTCCTGGTAACTCGCATGTGCAAAAAACCTTAAAGCGCAGCACAATTTCAGGATTGGTGGTATGGATGTTGAAATACGACCTTCCAGTTTGTCCTTTATGTTACCAAGCACGTACATAAACGCCTCTTTGCTCAGCCGAAAGTTAGATATAAATCTGATTTAAAATTTAGTTAACACATAGATGTTTCATTTATTCATATTGAGCAATTGTTAAGTTTTATTGCAAACTCTTGGTTTATAGACTTGCATTCTTACAATAACAAAAAATATTTCGCTAAATACTTACATTGAAGACGGCATATCTGTAGGATTAGAGTTATCTCTAATAACCCGACGTTGTCGTAGTAAATTAACCGTCGTCTGCTCCCTGTAATCATCCTCGAAATACAAATCAACGGAATTAAGCATTTAAAAATTTTGAATTTATTTATTTTTCTTTAGTACCGATATTTCTTGTTTACAAAAACTTTGCGTTGAAATGTCAAAGTTGTCAAATTTGGATTAACGCATTTGTCAAATACACTTTTTTTTGGTATGGCAACAGCGAATTCAAGCGAATGTGTTCATTCGCCACTCATAATACCAATGCCCACAATTTTCGCCTGAGCATTCGCTTCGCCAAACACATTCGCTTCGCAACTCATCATACCACTCTAAGTTATTGGCAAAAAATTGTCATCATTCACACAGACTGATTTTAGAGCTTTATTAACCATATTTTTGCTAGCACCAATCTAAATTCTTAAAAAGCGGATTTTCGGGCGACGCTAATGTATATACAGCCAAATATAGGTAATAGTTTCAGTACCTCTTGGAAGACGCCGCTCCCCCTTCTTAAATATCCCCAAATTTCTCTAAGAGTATGCGATTGATTTCGTATATCTCTATACTACTATATGCTCGAGTACTCAACTATGAACACTTCCAGAGATGTGCAGTATGAAAAATTCGGTTTATTTGAGTAGAGTCGAGTACTTGCCTATAATGAACACATCCAGAAATATGCAGTATGAAAAACTCGATTTGTATGAGAGGTGCCACGGCCCTTTTCTAATAACATCAATTTTTCCATGAGTATGCGATTAATTTCGTATGGGAGGTGCCACGCCCCTTTTCCAATACCTCCAATGTTCTCCAAGAGTATGTGATTGACTTCGTATATATCCCTACCAAGCCCCAATACTCTACCATGAACACTTCCAGAGATATGCAGTATGAAAAATCTGGTTTTTATAGGAGATGCCACGCCTTCTTCACTTAGCGTTATGAAATACACTTTACGACCTATTCCCCGCGCCCATTTTCGAAATTGATTGTATATATCTCCATACCAGTATCCTACCATGAACGATTCCAGAGATATGCGCCATGAAAAATTCGGTTTTCCAATAACATCCATTTTCCCCATGAGTATGCGATTGATTTCATATATTTCCAAATATACACAAAAAAGAAGTTAACCACAAACACCGTGATATGAGGTTTTATTCGAATGGTGGCAACCCTGTGCAATTTTTTTCTGTTTCAAGTGTTTTCTTACATTCGTAGTGGAATAGCATTATTGCGGCTTATTTAATTTAAATATTTTTTTGATAATTCTGGTATCTGGCAACACCAGTTTTTTTTTAATTTTTTCTGTACAAACCTTCTACAGACAGAGAGAAACAAAATGAAATAAAAATTAAACAAATCCGTTGAGCCGTCCTTGAGTTATGCGATAACAAACGAACAGCTATTCATTTTTATTTGTACAGATTTTTTTCGAGGGGTGGCAACCCTATTCAAATTTTTTCTTTTATTAAATTTGTTTATGCATTCTCAGTAATGTATATTATGGCGGCTTATGTAAATTTAATTTGTGTTCTTGATATTTGAAATATGTGGCAACACCAGTTTCCAATTTTTTCTTTACGTTCATTTTACAGACAGAAAGACACAAAATGAAATAAAACCGAAGCAAATCCCTTCAGCCGTTCTTGAGTTATGCGATAACACACGAAATCAGTCCATTTTTACATATATATGTATATTTTTCGAATGGTGGCAACCCTACCGAAATATTTTTCTGAATTAATTGTTTGTATATGTATACATTCTCAGTGAAATAGCATTAATGCGGCTCATTTATAATTAATTTTTTTTCTGATATTGCAGATATCTGGCAAAATCATTTTTCCAATTTTCTCCTTACAAGCCTTCTACAGACATAAAGACACAAAATGAAAAAAAAACGAAGCAAATCCATTGAGCCGTTCTTGAGCGATGCAGTGAAATAGCATTATTCCGGCTTATTTAAAATAAATTTTATTCTGATATTGCAGATATCTGGCAACACCATTTTTCCATTTTTCTCTTTACAAACCTTCTAGGGACAGAAAGACACAAAATGAAATAAAAACGAAGCAAGTCCGTTGAGCCGTTCTTGAGTGATGCGATAACACACGAAAGCAATCCGTTTTTATATATAAGGACTAGCAGACCCGGCGAACTTCGTCCCGCCCAAAATTAATTTGTTTTACTGAAATATTTTGGTCCAACATTTTCATCAACAATTCGCGTTCAGGATTTCCAGTGATACATTTATCTGCTAGTATTACGGTTTGGTGGTTGTTAGAAGGCATATTTCCATTGTCGTCTTTAATAACCTAACGAAAGTGTATGTTCGTGAAGAAGTTCTTGAAATTCTCCAATAATCTGGCCTTTCACAGCACGGTTAATCGCAAAACGAAATAAATTTGAGGAACGTTTTTCCATTCACTCCCTGGCAGCAACAATGAATCTGTCCTTTAAACTGTATGGTATAGTTGGTAGCAATTTAAAAATCGTTTTTCTACAGAAATCCAATATACACAGACCTATTTCAGTCGAAATACCTTAAAGCTCTTATCAAGGAGCACAATGGTTCTGATGGTAACTTTAATGCTGGTCATTTGAGATTGACCCCTGGACAACTCAATCCTGGTGTATCCGAATGAAGCCCACAAATCACGTTCTTGGGCCAATCGCAACAGACAGGGGCTCGGCATACTCGGTGGTACAGCACGTCGATCTAATCGGACAGTCACAGCACTTTTTTCTCACCTGACAGTTTTTAGTAATAACTCGACCCCAGCGTCACCCGGCGGCTGTACTGTATTGCCCTTACCGTTACCAATACATAAGTATCTCGAATATAAGCCAGATCGGATCATAACGAAGATTTTTTACAATAACACGACTCCAGCGCCACATGGCAGGTCAAACTGGGAATCTGGACAACTACGAAGAGACCTTACTCACACAAAAAAAAGTTCGCTAAAATCGATTCACTCACAAACACACGAACAGAAGTATTATATGTATATACATCCAAAGATAGGTAATAGTTTCAGTACCTCTTGGAAGACGCCGCGCTCCCTTCTTAAATATCCCCAAATTTCTCTAAGAGTATGCGATTGATTTCGTATATCTCTATACGACTATATGTTCGAGTACTCAACCATGAACACTTCCAGAGATGTGCAGTATGAAAAATTCGGTTTATTTGAGTAGAGTAGAGTACTTGACTACAATGAACACATCCAGAAATATGCAGTATGAAAAACTCGATTTGTATGAGAGTTGCCACGCCCCTTTTCAAATAACATCAATTTTCTATGAGTATGCGATTAATTTCGCCCCCTTTTCCAATGGCTCCAATTTTTCTTCTAGAGGATGCGGTTGATTTCATATACATATATCCCTACCAAGCTCCAGTACTCTACCATTAACACTTCCAGAGATATGCAGTATGAAAATCTGGTGCCACACCATCTGCACTTAGCGCTATGAAATACACTTTGCGACCTGTTCTCCGCGCCCATTTTCTAAATTGATTGGTATATCTCCATACCAAGTTCCAATATCATACCATGAACGCTTCCAGATAAACGCGGCATGAAAAATTCGGTTTTCCAATACCATAAATTTTTTCCATGAGTATGCGATTGATTTCATATATTTCCAAATATACAGAAAAGATGTCATACAAATCGGTCAAGCCTTTTCGGAGGAGTCAACTACAAACACCTTGACATGAGATTTTATTCGAATGGTGGCAACCCTATGCAAATTACTAATACTATTACTAATAAATTTACACACGTCCTAAAGACATAGAGAAACAAAATTAAATAAGAACGAAGCAAATCCGTTAAGCCGTTCCTGAGTTATGCGATAACAAACGAACAGCAATTCATTTTTATATGTAAAGATATTTTCGAGGGGTGACAACCCTATTAAATTTCTTTTTTTATTAAATTTGTTTATGCATTCTCAGTAATGTGCATTATTGCGGCTTATGTAAATTTACCCCTTTTTCTTGATATTTGAAATATGTGGCAACACCGGTTTTCTAATTTTTTCTTTACTTTCATTTACAGATAGTAAGGCAAAAAAGGAAATAAAAGCGAACAAATCCCTTCAGCAGTTCGTGAGTTACCACTTTTACATATAATTTTTTTTCTAATGGTGGCAACCCTACCGAAATTTTTTTCTGAATTAATTTATTTTATACGTTCTTATTGAAATAGCATTATTGCGGCTCATTTATAACTAAATTTTTTTTCTGATATTGCAGATATGTGGCAGCATCATTTTTCCATTTTTCTCCTTACAAACCTTCTACAGACAGAAAGACACAAAATGAAATAAAAACGAAGCAAATCCGTTGAGCCGTTCTTAAGTGATGCGATAACTGACGAACAACAATTTATTTTTATATATAAAGAAGATATAGATAAATAGCCAATGCATTGAAGCAGCTTTCGAACAGAGTTGAAATAAAAACGAAGCAAATCCGTTGAGCCGTTCTTAAGTGATGCGATAACAAACGAACAGCAATTCATTTTTATACATAAAGAAGATATAGATAAATAGCCAATGCATTGAAACAGCTTTCGAACAGAGTTGCCGACCGTCCGGTTTTCAAAATGTCCGGTTTCGGACGGTCCAGGAAATAAAATGATTAGAATTTCAGTTTATGAAAATTACTAACATACCCGCGGGTTTCACCCTGCGTTTTTATACAAATATGAAAAATAATTTAGTGATGTTATATTTTATTTCTGTGACCATTTTGTTATAGCTCGTTATTTTTTAAGCGAGTTAAGGTATTTAGGCCGTTTAAAACTATGAAACTATAAAATCTCATCTGCGCCCTAGTTTACCTTAAAATGGTTTTAGGGATACGACGCGTGAACGTGTAACCTTCCAGGAGGTGTCTCGGCGGGTTCTAATATTTCCAACAAAAATTTCGTAACCTGGCCTTGATAAAATACGACTCCTCATTACTGTAGCAAATGTCTCAAGAGGTATGCATCATGGCAGCTCTACATTATAAGGCCGAACCCGGCTCTCCCTTTTCCAATAAATGAATTTTTTTCTGTCAGTATGGCACTTATAAAATAAATCTCCATAACAAATTTAAAATACTGCCAGAGATTTTTTATCCTTCCAGAGATATGCATTAAGAAATTTTTAGTATGTATGGGCGGCGACATGCCTCCTTTTTTAATAACTCACATTTTTTCCATGAGCAATTGATACATTTTGTATACACAACTCCATGGGCGTAGCCAGGTATGGGCAGGGGGGTGCTCGGGCCTCCCCCCCCTAACTTTCAAATTTTCCTTATATATAGTATATAAAATAGTACCCTGAAATGCCAGCTTAATAGGGTCGAGAAAAATCAATTTGCATTGGAGTTGCCACACCACCTTTTCCAATAACTCTCATTTTTCTCCATGAGTATGGTATTAGTTTCACATACATACATACATTTGAATTTCCATACCAAGCTTGAGTACTTTACCCCAAACATTTGAAGAGATATGCAATATGAACCTTTCAGTCAGTATGGGAGGCGCTACGCCTCTTTTCCAAAAACGTCAATTTTTCTCCGTGAGTATGAATATGATTTCATACAGTGTTGGCAAAATGTTAATCTGATTAACGAATAAAAATTAACGATTAAGATATTAATCGCGTTTGACGATTAAAATTAATTAGTCGTAATCAACTGTACGATTAATGGTTAAATTTTTTTTATCGTTAATCACTGGCTGCGATTACGATTAATTAATTTTAATCATTAATCGTTAATCCAATTAAAAATAAAATCTGATTAAGTTGTCTAGTTTGTCCAAACTTGAAACCAAATACCAGTTATAGTAATTATTTTGTGTTTTACGCTTATAAAAAAAGCACATAATATAAAAAAAATTATAATTATTGTTATTAGTAATACATAAACTGGGAACTTTTACAAACATAGTTTGTAAAACGTTTGTTGGTATAGATCTTAATGAAAATGCACACCAAATTGCTCAGATTGATGAGGAAACCCGATTTAGCCATACCGGATTAACTTGCTTTATGTGCACAGGAAAAATCCAGCATAAATTAATTAATCACCAAACCTACTTGATCAAATTAAGAGTTAATGATTAAAAATTAATGTTTTTAATCGCGGTTATGATTACCTGTTTAGTCAGATTAAAATTAATCATGATTAACTGTAATCAGATTGAATTTAATCGAATTAACTAATTGATTAAGAAATCAATCGACTAATGTCAACATTGATTTCACATACATATCTCTATACCAAGTTCCAGTTCTCTCCCACAAATACTTCCAGAGATATGTATGTAATATGAAAATTCCAATTTGTATGGGAGGGGCCTTGAATTATCGGAATTGCTTTCAGTCCAAGAACATCCTTGCGAAATTCGTAGTAAGTGTACCAAATTTCGTTCTGATTGGGAAACCGGTTAAGGAAGTAGTCTATTTTTCAATCCATAAACCATCTGTGAGAAAAATTTAATGTTCAAACAGGTGGCAATTCTTAAAAATGCAGCCTATTTTCCAATCTAGGTCATAAGCTATTTGTGTGCAAACTTTCATGCAAATCAGTTCAGTCATTTCCGCTTATTAATTCAATTATACTTTTCTGATAGTAGCCTATTTTCCAACGTAGGTCATAAGCTATCTCTGTGCCAAAGTTCATGCAAATCTGTTCAGTCGTTTCTGCCTATTATTTAAATTAAACTTTTTTAACAGGTGGTAACTCTTCCAAAAAATTAGCCAATTTTCTACTGTAGGTCATAGGCTATCTACTTGCAAAATTTCATGCAAATCCGTTCAGACTTTTCCGCGTATTAATTTCATTAAACTTTTTTATCAGGTGTCGTAATGGCGATTTCTATGATGTTATGCTTGTATACATTATATGTGCCCAAATACAAAAATAAGAGATTTGCATAAAAGAATAGCGAAACGTTTTAATACTTTTAACCCTGCCTTCACACTGTTAGTCGTTTCGACTACCATAGTTACTTAACTGCATCTGCTCCCTCACAAAATAAAAATATCCAGAATAGTAAGCGAACAGAAAATTTGCAGAAACTTGCCAGTTAGACGAGCAGCTCATGGAATTTTTGTTTACATTGAAAAATGTAAAATTGAAGGCGAAATAAAACCGATCAAAAAGTGTTATCCTGATACAATTTATTGACTAAACTAGCGATGGGCATAATGTGCACATACGGGCAAAATGCCCAAACGTGCAAAAGGCGGGCAAATGTGCAAACCGTGGGGTAGAGGAGGTAAGGTAATTGTGCCCGGGGGGGAAACAGAAAATTTTGCGCGAATTGCATCTGTATGTGTGATGGGAATGAGAGAACAAGTATATGTGAGTACTCACGAATGTAAGACCCCATGGCTGCCAACTTTCCTAAAAGCACCAAAACTTGGGACAAATCAAAACATCAAAAATTTTTTTTCAGTCAAATTTAATATGCATCTATACTACATTAGTGATCGGTCCAAGATATAAGTATTGTTGTATTTATCAAAAACCAAAATAAATAGTAACGCACTAATAACGATTTTAAACTTTTATAGAACCAATTGAATTTTCACTTTAATTCAATCAAGATATATATTTTATTTGAAACAATGCATTTATTGGGTGGGGGTGAAATAACACAAACGGCAATAACTCAAAATTTGCTATATTTCACTTTTAAATGGGAAATAATACCAAAATCTGAGTTCTGCTTTATTTCCAACAAAGGTTGGAAATAAAACAAATTTTGCCTTATTTCCCATTGCTTATTTATACTATTTGTAAAAAAAACAGTTTACTGACAGAAGGAAAAAGAACTTTGTTTATTCCAAAAATACAATAAAACCAAGGCACATTAAACAGGTAATATCAGTATAGCAGCTGAATTGATTTTTTTTCAAATTATTTGTTCTCGAAAATGTGAAATATTTTACATTTCTTCTCACAAAAATTCTAAATTGGTCAAATCAATTTGCATTTGAAACATTTTCCATACAAAACCAGCGATTAAATAGCAGCTTTTGGAAAGCTCGCCCAACTCAGCAGCAGAACCGCTGATTACTGGGCCTGGCACAGGATGGATCAATGCTTCGAGAAGCGAACCAATTTACTAAGAAAGAAAGTAGCAACAATTTTCATTTTTTTCAATTTAAATTTTTTACCTTTTTCGTATTTCGCATGGCACGCTTTGATGTAGAAGAAAAAAATCAGAACAGTTTTTGGCACCTTCGATACCAGAAGCAACAACAAAATACAGGCAAATGTTGTTTTTGCTCAAATGCTTTAAACCTGTTTGATAGGCCTTGAAGTAAACAAAAAATCTATATATATAAAAATGGTGTGAAAAATGTATAGTAATTCATCAATTGAGAACGGTTGGGCCGATTTGGCTAAGATTTTACGAAAGAAAATTTTGGGAAAACCCTCCGGTGGACCAGGGACCGATCTATTCCAAAAATTCGTATTTATGGTCCGATTTGCTTAAAATTTGGTACGTAGGTAGCTTTTTGCCTATGTTAGCATATAGGAACCTTTTTTCCGGGAAGTGGACCAAGGACTGATCTATTCGAAAAAATCGTATTTATGGTCCGATTTGCTTAAAATTTGGTACGTAGGTAGCTTTTTGCCTATGTTAGCATATAGGAACCTTTTTTCCGGGAAGTGGACCAAGGACTGATCTATTCGAAAAAATCGTATTTATGGTCCGATTTGCTTAAAATTTGGTACGTAGGTAGCTTTTTGCCTATGTTAGCATATAGGAACCTTTTTTCCGGGAAGTGGACCAAGGACTGATCTATTCGAAAAAATCGTATTTATGGTCCGATTTGCTTAAAATTTGGTACGTAGGTAGCTTTTTGCCTATGTTAGCATATAGGAACCTTTTTTCCGGGAAGTGGACCAAGGACTGATCTATTCGAAAAAATCGTATTTATGGTCCGATTTGCTTAAAATTTGGTACGTAGGTAGCTTTTTGCCTATGTTAGCATATAGGAACCTTTTTTCCGGGAAGTGGACCAAGGACTGATCTATTCGAAAAAATCGTATTTATGGTCCGATTTGCTTAAAATTTGGTACGTAGGTAGCTTTTTGCCTATGTTAGCATATAGGAACCTTTTTTCCGGGAAGTGGACCAAGGACTGATCTATTCGAAAAAATCGTATTTATGGTCCGATTTGCTTAAAATTTGGTACGTAGGTAGCTTTTTGCCTATGTTAGCATATAGGAACCTTTTTTCCGGGAAGTGGACCAAGGACTGATCTATTCGAAAAAATCGTATTTATGGTCCGATTTGCTTAAAATTTGGTACGTAGGTAGCTTTTTGCCTATGTTAGCATATAGGAACCTTTTTTCCGGGAAGTGGACCAAGGACTGATCTATTCGAAAAAATCGTATTTATGGTCCGATTTGCTTAAAATTTGGTACCTAGGTAGCTTTTTGCCTAGTTTAGCACATAGGATATTTTTTTTCCGGGAAGTGGACCAGGGACCGATCTATTCGAAAAAATCGTA
>NW_016159146.1:50538-51860 GCF_001687245.7 Rhagoletis zephyria
TTAAAACTCTTGAATTTAATATCTATATTGTAATATATCATTTAGTTTATCAATAAAATTGCGCTTAATTTTTTAACAGGTGGCAACCCTCCTTTAAAATATTTTCGACTGTAAGCCTTCTTAAAATTCATTAGTTTGATATCCACATAGCAATATTTAACTTACTTTATCAATTTAACTGAGATAAAATTTAAAAATTGGTGGCAACCCTTCTCCAAAATATTTTCAACAGATATCTTTCTTAAACCTCTTTAATTTGATACCCATAATGTAATATTTGATTTATTTTATCGATGTACTTTAGTTAAATTTTCAAACAGGTGGCAACACTCTTCAAACATATTTTCGGCTGTACGCCTTCTTAAAACTCTATAGTTTTACACCCACATGGCAATAATTCATTTATTTTATCAATTTGTCTGAATAAAAATTTTCAAATAGGTGGCAACCCTCATCAAAAATATTTCCAGCAGTTATCTTTCTAAAAACTCTTTAATTTGATACCCATATTGTAACAATTTATTTATTTCATCAATATAATTGGGTTTAAAAATTTTCAAATAGGTGGCAACCCTCCAATTTTTTGCGATATCATTGGTTTTGGTATTATACCGAACAATACAAAAAAAAAATTACTCAAATCGGTTCAGCCGTTCTCGAGTTTTGACGACCGTGACATACGAACACAACATTTTTATTAATATAGATAGATTGGCGCTTACACATATGTTAGTGTTTGGCCGAGCTTCTCCTCCGAAATTGAAACTTTTACTTATCTGTAAATATATATACCCAGAATAAAGAGTTTTTTTTTCTTTTTCGTAATAAATTTTTTTGTACCAAATTTTGAGTATGCAGTTTTGTAGTTCACTCAATTTCAGTATCATAAAGTGCAATGGCTATAAGATACCGTGTATTTTTGCGAATGTTTTTTCGCTAATGATGTTACGCATTTTCTCCGTATAACGAATGCGTGAGAGTTTTTTTGTATGGGAAAAAATGCCGAAGAGTGTCAGTATGTAAAAGACTTATTCAGGNCTAATATATAAAAATCTCGTGTCACGGTGTTAGTGGTCGAACTCCTCCGAAACGGCTGGACCGATCTTTATGAAATTTTTTGTGTATATTTGGTAGGTATGAGAATCGGATGTAAAGTATATTTCATATCGCTAGGTTCAGGGGGCGTGGCACCTCCCATACAAACCGAATATTTCATACTGCATATCTCTGTAAGTGTTCGTGGTAGAGTGCTCTAACTTGGTATGGAGATATATGAAACCAATCGCATACTCATGGAGAAAAATTGTGGTTATTGGAAAAGG
>NW_016159146.1:54632-57860 GCF_001687245.7 Rhagoletis zephyria
CCATATAACGGTAATTTCGAGAAATACAAAATCTTCGATAAATCAGTAAATATCAAAGCTAATTTATTCAAAATTGATGGTTGCAACAATTCTTTACCAAGAAATACGTTTATGATAAAATTTTGGAAAATGGGCGTGGCACCGCCCACTTGTGATTACATATATGTATCTCGCTAACCGTTCTAGCAATTTGTACCAAACTCGGTATGATTATTATGCTTGCCACATAAAAGCAAACCGTTGAAAATTGTTGAAATCGGTCTTAAATTACGGCCGCTTTTCATATAACAATAAATTTCAGAAATGCTTGAAATTTCAATATGTCGAAATTTAAGGACGCTAATTTACTTAAAATGTATACACCCCGGCTTATCATGTAGAGGTAGCTTTCGGCAAGGTGGAAAACATATCTTTAATACTTGCGCCGGGTATTTCGGCTCCGCCCGAACTTAGACTTTCTTACTTGTTTCTTTTAGATCTTTTGGTAGTTTTGTATAAAAAATCTAATATATAAAAATATCGTGTCACGGTGTTTGTGGTCGAGCTCCTCCGAAACGGCTTAACCGATTTGAATGAAATTGTTTGTGTATATTTCGTAGGTATGATAATAGGGTGTAAAGTATGTTTCATACCGCTAACTAACGCTCCCATACAAACCAAATTTTTCACACTTTATATCTCTGCAAGTGTTCATGGTAGAGTACTGGAACTTGGTATGTACAAGACTTATAAAATCAATCGCATAGTCATGAAGAAAAATTTGGGCTATTGGAAAAAGGGGCCTGGCACCTCCCATGCAAACCGAATATTTCACACTGCATATCTCTGGAAGTGTTCATGGTAGAGTACTGGAACTTGGTATGTACAAGACTTATAAAATCAATCGCATAGTCATGAAGAAAAATTTGGGCTATTGGAAAAAGGGGCCTGGCACCTCCCATGCAAACCGAATATTTCACACTGCATATCTCTGGAAGTGTTCATGGTAGAGTACTGGAACTTGGTATGTACAAGACTTATAAAATCAATCGCATAGTCCTGAAGAAAAATTTGGGCTATTGGAAAAAGGGGCCTGGCACCTCCCATGCAAACCGAATATTTCACACTGCATATCTCTTGAAGTGTTCATGGTAGAGTACTTGAACATGGTATGGAAATATGAGAAATCACTCCCATAGTCTTAGAAAAAATTGCGGCTATTTTATAAGGGGGGTGTGGCGCCTTTCAAACGGTACTGAAGCTATTACGTATCTTTGTACGCATATACAACTTTGCTACGTTATTTAAGATGGTAATGGAAATATGCCTTCCGACAACCACCAAACCGTAATATTAGAAGATAAACGCGTCACTGAAAATCATGGACGTGAACTGTTGGTGAAAATGTTGTACCAAAATGTTTCAATACAAAAAATTAATTTTGGGCGGGACGAAGTTCNATCTATGTATTTTTGATGATTCGAAGATTTTAATTTTTAACGATGCATTTTTTTTTAACGATAATTATAAACTCAAAGTGATTTTAAATGCAGGTATGGACATACAAGTGCAAATAAGTTTTGCATTGACTATATTTTACAAACTCCAACGAGCTCCACAGTCACGAAAACGAAGACGACATTCTTATGACCAATTTTTATACTTGATTTAATGCCACAAAATGCCAAAACACTGGTTATAAAACCATACAACGAAGCTCCAATTTTGTTTTTGTTAAAAAACTGATGGTTTTTATAAACGTATGATTTTTAATTTTATCAAATAAAGTTTAACTACTAAATTATAAAATGCACTTTTTTCATAAGAGTTTACAGAATTTTAATGATTTAGCAGGATTCTAGCGATTTTTGTTTATTAATCTGGCGGGACGGCAGAAAGAGATATGGCAACACTGGTGGTGAGTACCGACTTGCTTGCGCGCATATTAGCTGTTTTGTAATTCACTTTTGCATTGTCAGCGTTCAGTTGCGCAGATAATTTTTCGTTAGAAATTTGCTTGAAAAAAAGGACAATCATGCGCAAACAACCTTTTTATATAACGGTTTTCTACCGACTGAGCCTAGTAGCGGCGCTCGGCTCTCTTATTTACGAACACATGCGCAAGCAAGATCGTTAACACGTTATTGTTCGTCAGTATGAATTAGCACATACTATTTTTTACATATGTATAATCAATTTAAACTTTATTGATTTATTAATAAAAAAAATTAAATTGGTCTGCATTTCATGATGTTGAATTATTTTTAATAAATATACTACAAATATAGTTAGAAATTGTTCCTCTATAAACAAAGAGGTGAATATAATAGCCTTGGCAATATGCATTGCATAAAATGGGTTAATACACGTACACGGCTATTGCTTACCCTTTCGGTTTTAAATTTTTACCCCGCATCAAGCACCTGCTTGCCCGCGCTGCTGCGCGCGAGCTGCTCTGCCGCCCATCCCTAGACTATACGAGTAATTACTTACTTCTTACAAGTTTAGTTAGTCTTGTTTTATAATTTTTAACTTCCAAACCATAAAAAAATTATAACATTCAATTTTATGATTTGCGTAAAGGTCTGATTATGCATACTTCGTATAACTTCGCACAACCATTTGTGCCAGTGCAATAAAAATTTAATTCAGGAAAATGTGAAGCAAAATCTAAACTCAACAGATCGCTAAGTTTTTAAAAGGGTAATGGAATACATCAAAGTACATACGAGATAACAGTTTAAAGTTTATTCGAAGTTGTGCGAAGTTATACGAAGTATGCATAATCAGACCATAAGTTTCAGCCCGCTGTTTTTGATCAGCTCTTTTCTTGCTGGCAAAAGTTTTTCCAGCAGAAACTAGCAGGTTCTCCTCAAAATTAAATGTATCTTTGTTCCCTCCATTTCCTCTCCATTGCAAGTTTTTTGCGTACGCGAACGTCAAAAGCTGCTAGTATTTAAAACTATCAATAATTACACTATGCGACAGTCAAAATCGGGATGGGATGAAACCAACGGGAAATGTTATATCGGTCAAAAACAAGTTATACGTGGCCCGGCGTTTCGCTACCACTAGTCCGATTTTGCTCAAACAAATTTAAAAAAATTAAAAATTACAATTCCTTTAATCTGTTCATATAACGTTTTTCTATATAATCAACAGTTTTGCCGGTAAAAATAAATGTATGAAGAAAAAAAATATTTTTTGCCTAAAATATTAAATTTTTTTATTTTTTAAATTCATAAAAAA
>NW_016159146.1:57883-65285 GCF_001687245.7 Rhagoletis zephyria
AAATTTGTTCTCGCGAAATCGGACTAGTGGTTCTCGAGTTATGTCAAAAAAAAGACCACCAAAGGTGACAATTTCCCCTATATGATAGTTACTAACTTCAAATCGATATATCTCGATTCCTAGACGTGACCCAGCGAAACGCCGGGACACGTATAACTTAATTTTTACCGATATAACTTTCCCCGGTAGTTTGAACCCTTCCCGATCACTGACCCCTACCATTTGTCTCACAGTGTTATCAGGTACACGAATGCAACTATTCAAAACATCGTAAAACAGTCCAATAGCGAAAATATACAAAGCTTAAAAAGTGAAAATAAAGGAAAGGTTCGCGCATTCTGTCCTCCAGAAATAAAGACAGTCGCAAAACATGCAACACAGCATTCGCGGTGAGCAGAAATTAGAACTTTCCATTTCCTGTACTAAAATCCTAGTTTAAGCGTTTTTTAAACTTAGTGAAACAATGTTATCTTTTTATATTTTTTTTTTTTAATACGGAAGTTGATTTTTAGGGTATGAAGTTTAACTAGGGTTGCCAGATTTTGTATGAGCAAAATCAGTACATTAGACTTTTTCATGCTAAAAAAATCAGTACTTTTCAGTACATTTTTATTCAAAGCAAAATTGAGTTCTTGTTTTTAACAATATTTTGGTATATAAATAAAATATAGTTCATAAAAAATAAAAGAGTTGTTCATTTTAACATGAGTGTACACATTATTCACAGGAGCCAATCAATTATTTTATATTTGTGACTTTTTGAATAGCAATAACACTATACGACAAAATCAACTTTTTTTCTGGGTATTGGACCAAACCAATTTTTTGTAAGAGATTGAGTCATAGGTAAAAAAGTTTTTCGAAGTTAGCCTCCGAAATCGAGATATGGGCCTTCGAAGTTCAAAATAGGACCTTTGGTAAAAAATTATTTTTAATTGCTTTATGTAAAGTACTAAAAAAAGTAAAAACATAGTTGTGGTACGCCCTTTTCTCTTATTTTAACGATATATAACTTTTTCTATGTTACAGGTACTATAAAGGGGTTAAAGGTCGGGTCTTCGAAAAATTAAAAACCTTATATTTCAAACAAGTTTGAACTGAGTTTTAAAAAATTAATATCGTCGTAAACGTGATTAAACCCACTTTCTTCTGATATGCAATTTGTATACATACTTCGTATGTATAAATCTGAGAAAAAAACATTTAAAAGGAAAAAATACCTTTCTTTTATAAAAGAAATATTTTAAACAAAAACGCCATACGGGTTCACTAATAGTTCATAAAATATAAAAATGTTATTCAATTGAACATGAGTGTACACATCATCGTACACAGGAGCCAATAAGTTATTTTATATTTTTAAATTTTTTGAATAGCAATAATGAGATCACTCCCATTTTCAGTGTTTATATAGTCAACGAATTCTATACATTTCATTTTAAAATTTCTTTTAATTTGAAGTTCACTTTCAAAAATTTTTATTAGAAGCCGGTTTCTCTCTTTGCTCCAGGAAACAAACTTTATTCTTAAGATCATCTCAGTTGCTTCGTTTGAGTGTGGTATTGAAAAAAAAACCATATTCTTACTGTAAAAAAGTACCAATTTTTAAGGAGTTCATCTATATTTCCTCATGGCTTTAATAATTTNGTTTCGTATGAATCTCGAAAAAGACTCCGATCACTATGATGGTGGCTAGCTAGGTTGGACGCAAAGTGTAAACTTATGTCGGCGAAACTTTAGCTTTTCAAATTTAAACTAAAACGAAATTTATTAAGTATATTTTTGTCTTTATTAACTGACAATTTAACGCGTGAGCGTGTTACACTTTGGTGGCGTCCAGTNGAAAAAAAAACCATATTCTTACTGTAAAAAAGTACCAATTTTTAAGGAGTTCATCTATATTTCCTCATGGCTTTAATAATTTTTCAACTACGCAAAAACTGTGAAAAACTAAGAATTCGCTAAAAAGAGTATCTAACTCTATGCCTTATATGCAAAACTCTTTTACAGAGTCAGTAAATTGAGAAAAAGGAGTTGTAAGTTATAGGCAAAAGCCATTCGAATATTGAAATGTATTGTTACTAAACTGAAAGTTATTTTCGAGGTAACTAACAACACTCGACAAAAATTTAAGCCTTATTTTTAAATAATTTCAGCTCCACCATATTATCGCAACTGGTACGTAACGACCCGGCGATATGCCCATAAAACGATTGATCTTTTAGTTGTATTAATTTCTTGGGCATATCAAACATTATCTAAAACATGTCAACTATAATTAAATTATATTCTTCTTATTTTTTCCAGTACAGTTTAAGGAAGTTCCAACGTTATGTAAAAACCTTAAGAAAATACTAAAGTATTTTGTTTGAATAGAAATTTCCATACATATCAGTACAAATTTTGAAAAATCAGGACATTAGCGTATTGATTGAAATAATGAATAGAAGCAGTACAAGAGTTGAAAAATCAGTACTGTACTGATAAAATCAGTACGTCTGGCAACCGTAAGTTTAACTTGATTTTTCGTTAAATCCTAATGGGATATAGCTCGATCTCATAAAATAAGTATTTAGCCATTATTTATACAAATAAAACAAAAACCAAGCACAAACTGTTTGGCAATTTTGAATTTCAATAAAAAAATGATAACAGTTTCATAATTAACAAATTTTAAGTACTTTTAGTGACTGTCGGCGAAACTTTAGCTTTTCAAATTTAAACTAAAACGAAATTTATTAAGTATATTTTTGTCTTTATTAACTGACAATTTAACGCGTGAGCGTGTTACACTTTGGTGGCGTCCAGTACTTAACTGAACTTTCAAATTATATCGAATGGTTCACAACGAATAGATTAAAGGAATGAATGAATATAAGGATAAAAGCGAATGATAAAAATGCATGAAATGGCATAAATAAGAATAATGATGAGAAGAAAGAGAGTATAATATTCAGCAACGCACAGGGAAGTATTTTGTTAAGATGCTAATGGTGCAGTTACATTCCACCTCCCCGTGAATCCTTGGGAATTCACAGCTTTAAAGCGGCTAGCTTACATGCCGGTCTACGCAGGAGGCCGTGGCTCGTCTGTACTGTTGCACTTCGCACCTGCNGTGACTCTGCACCTTAAAAAATTATATTTAAAACAATGGTAGTCGAAACCACTAATACGGCTTTCCTAAGGCACCCCAATTACGTAGTTCGCTCTCTTATTCGTAATTCGCACCCCAATTACCCTTCGAATTACGTAATTCGCCATACAAAATTTTGAGAGCGAATTATCTCATTTGTTGGTATTATCCAATTATCATGCGAATTACGAACAAATCGGTGCCGTCTCTAATTCTTATCGGAAAATTACCCCCCATTTCTTTTTCTTCCACTGTCCGGTTTTAGAAAATATAAAAGCTGGCAACCATGCTTTCGAACCGTAAAAAATCATTTAGTTCTATTCTATGTTCATATGTATATCTATAATACGTGTACCGAATTTAGAGCAGATCGGACCATAAATAAGATAATAGATCGGTCCCTGGTCCACCTATCAAAAAAAAGTTACCTACATATCGCACACTATGTTCAAAAAGTGACCCAACTCCAAATTACATGTTCGTAAAAAAATGCGAAAGACTATTTCTTAGCACATGCTACTCATATGGGCAAGGGGGACTTTACCTTAGATTTTTTCAACAAATTATAACAAAAATTTCTCCAGCTTTTACTGAAAGGTAAATTAAAGCTCTGTGTACATTTTTAGTACATAATTTCAAAAATGCCAAATTTTGAGTTGTGAAAAAGTAAATTTTTGGGCCCTTGACATGGTGATTGCTGAAAGCTATTTATAAACAAAATGTCATGAAAATCTGAACTACCGTTCGCGAGATAATTATTGTTTATTAATTTTATTGATGTGGCGAAATTGCTTTTTGGTGGTAGCAGGAAATACAAGAAATTGTGTGCAACAAAAAAAAGCCAGCATATAGAGAAATCATACTTTTTTGATTTTACCTTTGCTTGATTATTCGTGTTTACTGGAGTTAGCGAACAGCGAACAAATACACCTAGGGGTTTCCTTAAACTCGTAAAGTCTTAAACCGTGTAAAACTCGTAAGTTTGCGAGGCTTTAATGGGAACGCCCCCTTTGTGAAAAGGTGTAAATAGGTGGGTAAAGTGACTGTTTGACAGATCAACCAGGATTTTGTGAAGCAATTTTTGTTTCGTAGTATTTTCCATAACATCCCGCCATCATGTCTCTATCTCTCTTGGCTAAAATACAATTGAAAATGCCGAAAATTAGCAGAAACCCTTAGTCAGTACAGTTAGTGGATGAAATTCAATCATTTTTTTGCATTTATTATCATTATTTTATCATAAATAGAGCTCGTAAATTTACGAGATCTAACAAGGCTTTTACCAGTTTAAGGGAAGACCCCTACTAACAACAAAACAAATGAAGAGATGCGTAAAGAGCAAAATACATAACACAAGCTCCTTGACAAACCAAGCGAAATAGCCCTTTGCCATTTGTGTTGTGTATGGGGGTGTTTGAAAGTTTGTCAAGCCGTTTGAGGAAAATTTGAACAAAAATAAAAATGTTTTTATTTTCTGGCCACAATCTTCACGTTTGGTCAAACCGTTTGCTTTGTATATGAAAAATTCGCCTCATTTGCAAAGAAATTTTCAGCGAGTGAGGGCGTAAGAGAGAAAAATGGAAGAAACCCATAAATTTTAACATTGTGAACCGGTAGAAAACTAATATTCTTTGCTTCAACCATACATGTTTGCATGGTGTATGGCGAAATGGGAAAAGTAGGTTTGAAGTATGTTTGACAAGCCACTTGTGTGGTGTATTTCGCTCTTAAGCGCACACATTTTCGCATCTTTGCTTTGCCTGGTTCTTCCTGCTTAATGCAGCTTGGTACATTTGGAACATAGCTAGGGATGCCAATCCCGGGATCCCGGAAACCCGGGATCCTGGTGTTTTTGACGTCCCGGAAATCCCGGGATTAGCTTGCATTAATCCCGGGATCCCGAAAATTTTGAAATATCGAATTGATAGTAAGAATTTGTTTATGAATTTTGAAGTATGATTTTTGTAAAATGCCGTTTTGACTGCAATTAACAAAAAGCTTGAAACTGTACTTTTAAATTGCAGTCTGAGCCTTTTTGAAGAAGATTTCAATGAATTTACTCATAGCGTCGCTAATGTAAACGAAACAGAGAGTTTTAAGGAAAAGTTAGATAATTTATTAGATCAATCTACTCAAAACTTCCTCAAATCGAAAAATTTATAATTTGACCGACGTGCTGGTAAAAGAAGTTCAAATATTTTGTAATGGAGGAGATAGGGGTCATTATCTTCAAATGGATTACGTCTACCTTTTGACAGTTCAGCCTAAAAGTGTTGATGCCGAAATATGTTTTTCATCAGTAGGTTTTGTATGTAAAAACTGCAGGTCAAGCTTAGAAGACTCCGCTTTGAATGCTTTGCTGCTCTTACGAAAACATTTTAAGTGCAATAATAACAACACCGGCAAAAAAGGGGTTTGTGTTTTTAACCAGACCCAACTACCAACATGTATTTCGACCCGCTGAATCCGATTCTGAGATCCGTTTGACTCGTACACCCTCAAAATTTCTAGTAAATTGCGAAAAAAAATCTCCATTCGCCATTTCTTTATAGAGTAGAATAAACATGTTTAGAGAAATTGTTTTTGTATATTTATGTTTTATGTTGTTTTTATTAATCGTCACTTTCAAAAGTACCTGGTATTTACATTATTATTTGTGATGTATACGTTCCTCAATCACATGTTTTTTTAAATACATTTAAAAAAATGTTTTAATTTAAAATTTGACTGAATTAAAAAAAATCGCTAGCTTAGAGTGCAAAGTTGCTAAGTCCCAATTCAAAAATTGTACAGGAGGGGAAAAAACTTTGTATAGCCATTTTCTTCAAGTATTTCGCAACACTTGGAATACAACATTTTGCCTGTTTAAAGCAAAGCAAAACTCCATACGAATCGGAGGGATTCGATATTTATTAAAAGATTTCGAACTTTTTTGGCCTTATCGAATTTTCGGAGCTTTTTTTGGCCTTAGCAAATTTTCCTTTCATTGAATATAAACGAGAAAACATAAAACAAGGACCTTTACCCTTTTCGAAACGATGCAATTTTAATTTATCTAGCCTCCTATATCAAAATATGATTTTTCATTAAAAGTGAAGTTAGCAACTTTTCACTCTAAGCTAGCGATATATGAGTTTTACAATCAGTTTATCGTAAATTTTAAATAGTTTTATTTAATGGTATGTTTAAATGCTTTCAGATATTGAATTTTTACTCATATTCATAAAATGTATGACTCAATTTGAATCCCGGGACAAATCCCGGGATCCCGGGATTACCTAAAAAATATTCCGAAATCCCGAGATCCCAATTTTTCTGGTATTTTAGCATCCCTACACACAGCGAACACACACACAAACAGCTTTTTTTTGAAAAAGTATCACTTTGGTTTCACAAATTTATGTTATACTAGAAAATAACTAACTATTTTTTTAATGCAGAACGTAAGTAATCATTTCATTTAAATAAATACGTTATGTAACTGCATGTACTGGACCGGTAGACATGGCAGGTCGGCGTGGTTGTAGCCCGGCTATAGCTCGCCAGGCCATGCCGTGGTTCTTGCCGTTCTTTCAGCCCACAGCCATAATCAAAAAAGGAGTCATGCCGGATTGAGAATACAAAAGATAATGCTGTGAAAAATAGGCAAAGCGGTAGAAAACATGTCCTGTCAGGAGGGAGCCGTCCCACCCCATCTGGCTGTGTAGCAAATAGCCGCTTTGGCTCCAAAACGTAGAAGTGGGGTTCCCTTATCCTGACCGTAGTCCGTCAGTCTATTAATCCGGTCAAGTCCCCAGTCAGTCAGTCAGCGTACAAAAGCCATATAGTTCTTCTGCTGCCAAGTGCCTTGAAGGCAACACCCACACCAACAAGAAGAGGGATTAACACGCCATATTAACTAGTATCTCTTCACCTCGAATTTAAAATAACGTAAATTTTCTCTTTCTCTTCAATTCAAATTTACAATTTATTTATAATTGTATTTATATATGCGTGTATATGTAGCTTAAATGACTAAACAAATCTAACATAAGCCACAATAACATTGACAAATACATAGTTTAGGAAGACCTGCCTGAAACTATACAAAAAAGCAAATAAGCAAATGGATGTATAGAATTGACAGCAACAACCACGCTGTCGAGTTTAAATAGCGGAAAATCAGCTACACTTGATAGTAGTTGGTTCAATAAGGAAAATAATTGGCGACAAGAGTTTACGGGATGTACATAGCTCAGTGGTTAACGCTTCTGACTTTGAACATCGAAT
>NW_016159146.1:69445-91283 GCF_001687245.7 Rhagoletis zephyria
GGTTCTGGAACTTGGTACGGAGATATACGCTCCGAATACTCTTGAAGAAAAATTGGAACTATTGGAAAAGGGGGCGTGGCATCTTCCATACAAACCGAATTTTCCATACTGCCTATCTTTGGAAGTGTTCATGGTAGAGTTCTGGAACTTGGTATGGGGATATACCAAATCAATCGCATACTCATAAAGAAAGAGGGCAGCTGTTGGAAAGGGGGGCGTGGCACCTCCCATATAAATCGAATTTTTATACTACATATCTCTGAAAGTATTCATGGTTCAGTACTGGAACTTCGTATGGAGTTATGTATGTAGTTGAAATCAAGCCCATACTCATGGAGAAAATTTGGACTATTTGAAAAGGGGTGTGAGGCCTACAAACCTACCGACCTTTTGCTATCTTTGAATGAATTTTTTTATTCTTCTGTAGGTGTGTTTGTGAGTGAAATCCTCCTAAATGGTTGTACGGATTTTAACGAAACTTTTTGTGTATTTGAGTGGGTCTCTGGATGGTTTAGTTTCACAATTTAATCCGACAGTTGGCGCTGTAGTTGAGTTATTACTAAAAATCTTATTTATGATCCGACTTGGTTAATGTTTTAAATATGTATGCAGTACTATTGCAAAAACGTGCTGCCAAGTGGTGCTGAAGTCGAGCTATTACTAAAAATAGCCAAGTGAGAAAATGTATATTACATTTCTGTGGAACAATGATTCGCACCCATTTTGAAATTGCCACCAACTATACTGTAAAGCTTCTAGGACATTCACTATAGAACCGGGTCATTGTTGCCGCCAGGGAGTGAAGAGGAAAAAATTTATTTCGCTTTGCGAATAACCGTGCTGTGAAATGCCGCACAACTTGAGCGTTTCAAGAACTTCTTCACGGATATAACACGTTCCTTAGGTTATTTAAAGCGGCAAATGACTACCAAACCATAATCTTAGCAGACGAATGTGCCAATGAAAATCGTAAACGTGAATTGTTGGTGAAATTGTTGGACCAAAAAGTTTCAATAAAATATATAAAAATTTTGGGCGGAACGAAATTCGCCGGGTCTGCTTGTAATTTAATAAACACAATAAATGTACACAAATCGGCATTTCAAATTTTGTACAAAAATTATAAAAACTCAGCAAGCAGGTTTTCGCAACAAAGTACTTTGAATTAAGAATTTTTAGGGAGATTCCAAGTTTTCGATGTTATGCATTTTTTCCATATAAAGTGCGTTCAAAATTTTTTTAAATGGATCAAAATATATGACACCGTCAGAAAAAAATATCAAAAAACATCGGGATATTGCAGAAACTTGCACTTTCATTTAATGAACTATAAAACTGCGAACTTAGAATCTTTCCGAAAATTCTGAATTAAAAGTTTGTTGTGGCGAAAACTTACTTTTCGTACTGCATATTCACAACAGAATTCAGCGGTCTGCAAATAATTCTCACAGCCCTTATTTTAATTTGTAAGTGCTTTTAATTTTCACTTTTTGTAATTTTTTAATCTATAATGTGGTACGTAATTTTTTGTTATATACTGGCATTTTATACTAAACTTCTATATTTTATGATTCTGCCAAAACAGGATGAATTGTACCAAAAGTGCCTCAGAATGAAAGGGCCAAATATGGCACTATTGGGCCTATTTTTCCATCACTGGGTACAAGTGCTTATTGTATCAAATTGTTCGAATCGATACAAAAATATGTTGCGTGTATACATATGTATATATGTACATATATGCATATGTACGTACGAACATTTCCTTACGCTGCAAGATTCGTTTCGTTACTCACATAATAGTCTCGTTACTCGCATGTTCCGTATATGCACCATCAACCAGTGATCGGACTTCTACCACATTGTGGGAGATCTACCACTTTTTTGAGCATCTACCACATCTACCACTCAAGGTCTGAAATCTACCACATATCCGCGTTTTTGAGGAGTATTATTTATAGTCGACATAATTTTTTAAATTTTAAGAGCAAAAACTGTCCAACACTAAACACTATATGGTAACAAGAATGATATAATTCATGATTCTGCATACTCGGCGGCGATGAAATTTCTCAAGTAAAAGTAAACAAAGCCGAATGGGAGGATAAAATAAACTGTAAAATGGTAAATAGTAAAATATTAATAATACGTTTTTCGACAGGAAACGTGGTGTTATTGTGTTAAATTACAAAATATATGATTTATAAAAAGAATTAATAGTGAAAATGTGCGATTTTTGTGAAAGTATTAGCAAATTTAAGTGCTTCTAAAGTTTCTGAGGCGTTGCTTGCTTCTACTTGAGAATTGTCAAAGTCGGTAAATCCCAAGTAGCGGTTTTTGGAACGTGCTACATTTGTTCGCTACATCGTGATGTGATAAAAAGAAAAGCTGGCATCACTCCGCAAGGTTGCAGAAATCTCCTGAAATATGTTCGAAATATATATTGCTATGGAAAAAACTGCTTTACACTGTTAAGGAAGAAAAATTGTCAAAACTCAATGCAATCATTAGCAACTTCAAAATTAAATTTTTTTTAGAGTCTAATTAAAAGTTTGCAATTTAGGTAAAACCATGCCGAATTTTTTGAATTTTTTTACAAAGTTTGATCTAAAACCTGAAATCTACCACATTTTTTTGAAATCTATCACATTTTTCCCCGCACACAGAATTTTTTTTAATCCGATCACTGCCATCAACGTGAATCAATACAACACAACATATTGTGCGGTAACGAAACTGTTTTTCGTATCGATACTAAAGTGTGTTGCATGTATATGTACGTACATGCATGCATGATTCCTGTGACCCTCCAGTACTGCTGGATTCAATCGCTACTTTTGAACCGCTACTGCACCGACTCCTAGGTAAGTAGCTACTCTATTAACCCTAGGTAGTGCACATGGTAGTGCGGAGTCGAACCAGATAGCGAAAAACTACTACAGAGGGCGCCCATAAATCACGCAAGTGACTACTTTAGTAACTTCCGGTAGTGCAGAGAGAGCTGATGGTGACTACATTGCCTTGTAAAAGTAATCGATCAAATACACTGCAAGTAGTCGGTCGGTAATTGACGGAGTTTATCACGTAGCTACCGATTCAGCAGTCCTGTAGTCGCTCCCCCGTACTGCAGGGGAGGTACAAGTGCTTGATTGTATCAAATTGTTCGAATCGATACAAAAATATGATGCGTCTATACATATGTATATATGTATTTACATGTATGCATATGGACGAACGAACATTTCCTTTCGCTGCAAGATTTGTTGCGATGATTCTTGTGAGGTACAAGTGCTTGTATCAAAAGTAACGAGTAAAGTAACGATACGAAAGATACGGGTGTTGATTGGATTAGTAACGAATACATACGGGTATAAAAATTTTCGTTACTTTTACAGCTTTAGTCTACAACAACAACAGTAACGTCGATAGCGGCAGCAATAAACTTCAATTCGGCAAGTATGAACAGCCAACAAATGACTTTTGCAAGGGGAAGCTGCAGTGGTGTAAGTATGAGCAGTCATATTACACGAACGCATGCTGCGCAGGAAGTTATGTTCCCTGTCGTAACGACGATTCCAACGCCAAGGTCTTATTTGGATGTTCAATATATGTAATTTGCCAATAAGGCCGTGATTATGCCACCAATTTTAATTGACAATCAAAAGAGAAAATTTTCGCTGATTGGTGAGAAGTGGTTAAGCTCCGTTTGCTGATTGGCGAGCACAGGGTTGCTGCTTAAGAAATGCCTTTTTCCATTTCATACAATTACGCACACAATGGCAGCACTGAGGTAAAAATGCAACTAAAAACGCATCGAAATTGAAGTCGGAAAATGAAAGACGGAAGAAAAACTTAATATTTTTTCTTTCTTTAACATTTAATTTTTATAATAATATTTTTTTAATATCTGCTTTATAATAATAATAAAAAAATATTTTTTACTATTCTAATATTTAATAATAATACTTTTTCGCAAAATAGCCTATTGCCACCCTGAAAAATTGGCGTGCTGGCTGTTCGGTTCACCCAGCAAATCGTGCTTACTGTTCGATTTCGAAAATTCTCTCACTCCGTGCTGTGCACAACAATAATTGCACGGTGATTGCCAATCGAAATTGGTGGCGTAACCACGGCCTAAGCGCATCAGCTGTAAGAGGTAGTGAGCAGATGTTAAACTCAACGAATCTTTCTAACTTCAACTCATTGCGAAGATATGAGAACAGAACGTTCAAAATCAAACGAATATGTGTACTGTATATGTGTACAACAATATTAAACTTGGGTTGAATGAAATCATAGATATGTAGCCAGATTTCGATCCATGCAAAAATGACATTACATCTGTGCAGTTTGTTGAAAGGGTAGAGCAATTGAAGATTGCGTACGATTGGACGAGAGACTACAGTCGAACTTCTCTATAACGAACTTCTCTATAGCGAATTTGTCTCTATAACGAATTTTTTTGAAAAACACTGCATTTTCCTGATGTATTTCACACATTTTTACCTCTCTATAACGAATTTCTCTATAACGTAGTTTTCTCTATAACGTAGTTTTCTCTGTAACGAAGCTTATTTAACAACACAACTGGTGTTTTATGTACGAAATAAACCTCTCTATAGCGAATTTTTTTAGCAGTCGCAATATTCCAATGAATTTATGCACACACAAATATTGCGGTAAAATACGTTACATTTTGTGTGCCTATTTCAAGGAAAAAAAAATAAATGAAAGTGAGTAAGAAAATCTTAGTTTGTAATAAGTTTTGTGCTGCAAGGTTGTTTTCAAATTAAGATGTCTAAGCGCAAAAGTTTATCTTTTGAAGAAAAGTGTCTTATAATTTCTGCAGTATCACAAGGAAATAAAAAAAAGAAGGATATTGCTGCAGAGTTTGGAATTTCTCCAACTACTTTGTCAACAATTTCGATGAATAAAGATAAGATTCAAGAATCTAGTTCTTCTGGTATACTTCAGAAATTTAAGAAAGCTAGATCCTGTGAATATCCTGATGTTAATGAAGCCATGATTAAGTGGATCACCGTTGCAAGGCATAAGAACATTCCACTTTCCGGACCGTTAATCAGAGAAAAAGCTGTGGAGTTTGCAGAATCATTGGGATATTCCGATTTTGTAGCTAGCGCTGGTTGGCTTGATAAATTTAAACGAAGACATAACATTGTTGGAAAAGTTGTTTGTGGTGAAAGCGGATCCATTGATATCCAAACTCGGGATGATTGGATACAAAATATTTTACCTTCCCTTATTCAAGAATACGATAAGAATGACATATTTAACGCTGATGAAACAGGATTGTTTTTTAAATGTTTGCCATCCCGAACACTAGCCTTTCGAAATGAAAAATGTGTTGGTGGCAAAAAAAGCAAGGAAAGAATAACTGTCATGGTAGGTTCAAACTGGAGTGGAACAGAAAAACTTAGACTCCTTGTCATAGGAAAATCCAAAAATCCTCGTTGTTTTAAAGGATTACAATATCTAGAAGTGGATTACGAGAATAACTCAAAATCTTGGATGACTAGTGAATTATATGAGAAGTGGCTTCTAAAGTTGGACAAAAAATTTGCGGCTCAAAAAAGGAAGATTTTACTTTTTATTGACAATTGTCCAGCACATTCTATCAAATCAGTATGGGCTTAATAGTAAGTACAACATATCCACTCAAGAATCATGAAGAATACCCACTAATATAGTTTTTTATTTAGATTCAGAAAATGATGACTCTGACGCTGATGAAGAAGAAAATGAATTGCCAACATTTTCTCAACTACACTCATCTTTCAACACAATAAGAACATTTATGGAATCAAGAAATAATATCCCGGATGAAATTTTTTCCTTCCTCAATAGATGTGAAGATTTTGTCGATGAAGAGAAATTTAAAAGTTTGAGGCAAACGAGAATAACGTCATTCTTTCATATTAAATAAGTTTTAATGTTTATATAAATTTGTATGTATCGAAATAGCATCTAATGAAATAAAAAGTTAGTGTTTACATACACATATGTACATATGTACATACAACCAAATACATAATCAGTAGTTTCTCTATAACGAATTTTCTCTATAACGTAGAAATCGGCGATCCCCAGTGACTACGTTATAGAGAAGTTCGACTGTAATAAATATGGCAATGCTATGTAAATTGAAAGGTGCTGCCAAAATGTTGTGTTTGGAGTGAGTTTTTAGGTGCGTTTCTCACTGCCTTTCTTTGTGTTATTAATCGCGTATACCAGACATGGGCACATTTGCCCGTATGGGCTTTTTTGCCCTTACGAGCAAGCGAGCCCATTTCGCGGGCCAGATCAGGGGAAAATCATGGGCAAAGATGAAGGGGGAAACGAATCTTACTAATACACGTATACCAATGAGAGCCGCTGCACACGCATTCTGGAGTAAAAACGCCCACTCTACCAATCGTACGCCACATACACTCCTCGTCATTTGAATAGGTAAACCTTTTAATCCTTAGTATTTACATTTTTAATTTTGTTTATTTAATATTCATTACATCCGATTTTAAAACTTTATACAGAGTTAAAAAAATGTCAACAAAGGGGTACAATAAAGTGCAAGTTTCAAGTGTCTTTAAAATAGCGGTGATTTTTGAGAATTTGTTGGTGATGGTGCTGCGCATTTTCTCTCATTTAAAGTAGGCTCGACGAAATTTTTATATGGAATAAAATGCGCAGCACCGTCAATAAAAAAAATAAAAAATCGGGGCTATTGGCTCCTAGATTCGAATTTTGATAGGCGTTTTTTTCCATATTTTTGGCCTATGTGCGCTTTTATCCGAAACCTAAATGTTTCGGTACCGAGTATCGAGAGTATTGGATACTTAAAAGTTTTGGCTCAGCACATCACTACTGCTGTCATCTCGACTGTGACGTCAGCAAAACAGCTGATTCTGTCAAGTTCTCTGACAGCCGATTAGTTGTGGTGTTGCCATCGGCGCCACCTTTTGTATTCTCTCCACCGTGGCTACATATATGAACGCACACTGTTTGGTCTACCAATACATTCGCGTACGAACAACAGCGGAAATTTTTTCTACCTATCATTCACGAACGCGAACGATCTGGACTTATTTTATGCTTCTCGTTCGCGAAGGAGAATCAATACAGAATATTTGAAACGTTCACCTTCGCGTATAAAATCATAAATGTATGTTCGCGAACGTTTATATATGAATAATTCCGAACCCTGCTTCTCACCGCCGCATTGCTAGAGGTCCAATTTAAAATATTGAGAACAATATTAGAGAGGCCATCTTTGTAAATTTCAGTTAACGCAAATTGATAAGATAAAGTAAGTTTTGAAGTATGGCTGTCAAAAGTAAAAGGTTGAAGAAAGCCTACTGCCATAAATGCCGAAATGCAATACCTAAACAAACGCGAAAACGCTACGTCAAACGAAGAAATAACACCAACAATAAGCATAGGTTTGTTTGTGTGAACTACGAAAATGAAAGTTTCGCCGTTTTCCGCAGTCAACTTTATTTCCTAACGCCCTGCCAAAATCGGATTTTCTAACCGCTAAGCGTTTACGCTCCTGCTCTGAAAGTATTCAACGCGTGCCTCGATGCTGGTAACAGAGGAAGAGGAAGGCCTGCTCTGCGTTAGAAAGACCAGGTGGAGAAGGACTTAGCTTCACTTGGCATTTCCAATTGGCGTCAGTTAGCACAGAAGAGAAATGACTAGCGTGCTGTTTTGGACTCGGCCAAAATCGCTTAGGCGGTTACAGCGCCAATAAAGAAGAAGAAGAAGCATTTACGCCGCGTTATTTCAGTATGCTTCATACAAATTGTATGGGCATGAGAATTTTTTTACAGCCAGATGGCTGTTACAGGCGAAAATATTTTTTGGAAGGATGTCACCCGTTTGAAAATTTTAATTCAATTTAATTATTAAATACTAGCAATTACCCGGCGTGCTTCGCTGCGCCTTAAAAGTATTTTTGTTTTGGTACTCGCTCTCACAACATTTTAAAATATTTGTTAATACTGCAGTACATATTTGTATAGTAAGGCAAATTTTATTAAAATTAGATAAATATACGGTATTTGAATATTGAATTAATACACGTTTGAGGAAAGGGTGCGATAGTAGACTCCAGATGTAAGATTATAAATTAAATTTCCAAGAGAAAGTCGGCTTTTTACATATTTTCTGATTACCTTCGAAAAGATATTAACTAACACCCACAGTGTGGGTCCCACACTCAAAAAAATTAAACAATTCTTCATAGATCGAAATTTGTTTTTTAAATCTTACTTCATAAAGCTCTATGGTTTGGGAGAGAGTTACAACACAATACATTTAAGTCACAGCGAAGCACGCCGGGTAATAGCTAGTTTAAATATATGTATGTATTAGGGATGTTGCGAATGTGGAATTTTAGACATTCGCGAAAGCGAATGCGGATGCGGATGTTTAAAAGCTAACATCCGCGGATGCGAATGCGAATGTCAAATACAGTGAAAGCTCCAATATGCGGACACCGATGGTCACCTTTTTTGTCTGCTTATGAGAGATGTCCGCTTATAGGAATTTCGTAAAAAATAAATAAAAATTCATACTTAAAAAATTTAAACTGCGGGTTTCTAAATTTAAATAAAATTTATTCTTCAATAGACAGAAACAGGGTGAATGAAAAATAAATTCAAATTTATTGCGTTTTCTTTCCTACCGACAAATCTCATTGCCCATTGGCAACGAAAAGGCAACCCTTTTTCTAGAAAATAAAATATTTTTGAATATGGGCTATGTTCCTGTGTACATATACATATGTAGAAGCGCAAGAGTCAACATTTGACTGAAAAACAAAACAAAATTGACCGCTTGTTAGAGCTTCGCGTCCGTTTATGGGAGAGTTTTTTTTCATAACTGGACATTTTTGAGTGTCCGCGTCCGTTTATCGGAAAGTCCGTGTATGGGAGAGCATTTTGTATGAAAAAAAAACCAAAAATTGTTCGGTCCCAAGAATGTGTCCGCTTATTAGAGCAACCGTCTATGCGACCTTTCACTGTATTTTAAGAAATATTTTTTGGTGAGTACATGAGGTGAAAAAAAGGAAAATTTAGTAATTTTTAATATTCTTTTATTTGGTACTTAAATTAGAAAATTGGAAAAGTAATTTTGCTGCTTTTTCGGGTTATAGCCTGTTTCCTAACGGGTCGTAAATCAAACATGCGACATTAAGTAACTACTCGTTCGAGGCGACAAACTTGAAAAACTTGTAACTTTACAAAATTGTATATTCTTTTCGATTGACGCTGCACTTGTTGAGAGGACTTCAGTTTTTTTTGCGGTTCAATAATTCGAGAATTGCATCGAGGCTGCAAATTTCTGATGTATCCTCCTGACTTTCATCTTCACAATGTACCATCATGGCAATATTGCTGTTTAAACACCGTTGTGTTCCAATTTGGAGAACCAATTATTTTGGTTGTTTCAGAATTTGGAGAACCTGTTACGACAACAGCGTTTTTCGATTTAAGTTTTTGTAATTCATTTTTAATCCTGTCTTCTGTGACTGGTTTGAAAAATATGTGCTTATAGCGTCGCGACATTGTGAAAAGGTGGATATGGCTAATAAATTGTTATTTTATACGAATGAAAATTTCTAAGAAAATTCTGTTTTAAAAGTCGTGGCTGCCAGCAGAATTAGTTTAAAATCTTGTGATTTTGTTAAAAAGGTACCCCGTTTTTTATAATAATTTCAATTATTGGAATCACGGACGATAAAGGCCTCAGATTTGCTTAATTCCCGGGTGACCTTTTGGAAAGGTTCACCTGCAATGAACTCGTAATTAGTTTTTTTATTAGTTAGCTGAGCATGGCTTTTCCTAGTTTCAGGCAGTCACAATTAATTACTCACCGCTGTCGGTACCATAAGCCATCAAATCCGTTTTGTTGTTCTATTCCATGCGCTCAATGTGTTTTGATATATTTTTTGGGGCACTTGCACAATATTCGCATTCGCAAAAGCTCCGCATTGATTATTGCGAATGCGAAAGCGAATGCGAATGTTAAAATTTGAGCGAAAGTTCCGCGGTTGCGAATGCGAATGCAAATATTCGCAACAACCCTGGTATGTATGCATATGTACATACGTATGCATGTGTACATAGAATAAAGAAATTTGAGCAAAAATGAACGAAATGTTCATCAAAATTTCAAACTTTTTTTTCAGAATTAAAAAATTCTAAGTATGTAGTTTTGTAGCATATTCAATTTTAGTACAACAAAATGCAAGTTCGAGGTAGCCAGGACTTACGTTTGATTTTTGTCAATTTCTTGTTCGACAATGTTTTTGTATGGAGCAAATAAGCAAGAATTTCAACAAAAAGAATTGTCAAAATTTGTATTTTTCGAAATCTTTCATATGTCAACAGTTACTTGTGCGCTCTGAAGAAATCATAAGCAAACACAAAATACAAACTGGTCGACGTTTATCAATATTAAACCACCATTTGTTATACCACCCGCTGAATGTTAAATTTGCAATTTCATTTGTGGAAACAGCTGATCTCGCTTTATTATAGCTTTAATTTTATTTTTAGCGCTGAGCGCTTAAAAGCGGATTGTGCGATTAAATAAATAAAAGCTAAAAACCTTTTTAATATACCACGCTTTTATAAATGAACTAAAAATTAGAAAATAATAATTCTCAGTCCCATAGAATTTGTTTTGATAACTTTTGATTCTGAAATTTTAGCAAAAGTCATTATAAATAATTTATGAGATTGAAAACGAAAAACGTAGAGCGCATACAATACAAAGCATTAGATTCAATTGACAATAGTCAAACTACATAACAAAGACCTGAAATTCCTACAGAGAAAGTATAAATTTGAGATCGATTTTAGCGGTCGTTATTCATATACCCACATACATACATATGTTACTCTTCATATCAATTCAGGGTTAGATTAGATTTAGAGGAGGGAGCAGGTCACCTAGTTACCGCGACCGAAACGATCTATTGTAACAAACCTCTATTCAACTACAGGTCATCTTTGATCCACGTACTGCTAAGAAACCTCGCGAGGTCCTTTGGCTGAATACCATTTAGGTCGTGTGCTTCTAGGTACGGTGATCCTAGGTTCGTTAAACAACCTTCACTGGTCAGAGTTGACAACTCCTATATTTGACAAGTGTTTCAGTACCCTACAGTGGCCAGTAAGAAAGCCTGTAACAATTCTTACTTCACGCCTACTGAGGTGAAGGAGTTCTTCGGTTCTCCTTGTTGACATAACCGGAATGAAGGACTTGGCCTGTCTGTTACATTCCGTATTGGTCCAGTAATGTTGTGCTTCGTTCTTCATCATGGCAGACCGGTTAAGAGTCCTAGGCCTATGAATCCCTGTGTGCATCTTTTCACCTTGAAGGAATGGTTCTACTAAGTTGTCCCTTTTCCTTTTCCTGGAGAAAATGACTATGCTAGTCTTTTTTGGGTTAACGTTTAACCCATTTTTACTACACCCATTGGCGACTATGTTCAGAGCATTCTGTAGGAGGTTGGAGGTGGTATCTTCGAACCTACCCCTGATTAGGATGACAATGTCGTCCGCATAGCCCTGAACGTCGAAGCCTTTTTCGCTAAGAAGGCAGAGTAGTTCATCCACTACGATGGACCATAGCAGAGGGGAAGATCACTCCACCCGGCGGGCAACCTTTAGTAGCTAAGAAACTGACCCTTTCCTGTCCTAGAGTGGATGTAATAATTCAGGATTTAAGGACGTTAGCTATCCAGCGACATGTGGTTTGATCAACCCCTCTGCGCCGGACGCAATTGTCTATTAGAGAGTGTTCTGTGTTGTCGAAAGCGCCCTCGACATCCAAGAAACAACCCACCGCCATCTTTTTGTCCTCCAGGGACTTTTAAATTTTCCTTGTTAGATTCTGAAGAGCGTGGATAGTAGGTCTTCCTGGACGATAGGCATATTGGTGTCTGCACAAAGTGTTCCTGATAAAAAAAACTATCCCTTATATGCCTGTCTACGGTTCTTTCCATTGTTTTTAGTAGGAAGGATGTAAGAGCAATGGGTCGGTATGACTTTGGTTGGTCTGCTGGTTTTCTCCCACCTTTGGAATGTAGCGGACCGTCACTTCCTGCCATTGTAGTGGAAGGGACCCGCACGCGAAAAATGCTCTGGAAATTGGTATCAGGAAGGGCAGTAAGGCGCTGATAAAGAAATTTCTCTGGACAATTTCCATTTTTTGGCGAAATTACTGATAAAAGGAGTGGATAGAGTGAGATATAGATCCTCTTCCCGTATACTGTTCCTAAAAGTGTGGGAGTTACCTACGTTTAAAATTTCTAACCTATTAAGGCTAATAAATTCAAGTAAGTACTCACCTCTTTGATTTATGTTATTGCTGCCCCATATGGTATTGTGGGCATTAGCGTCACATCCCACGATGAGTTCCAGTTTATGTCTGCCACAATAGTCCACTAGTCCTTGGAGTGGCAGAAACTAGTAATCTCTGGAGTCGCAGGGGAGGTACGCTGAGCAAATGACTAGCTCTTGCGTGTTTTCTCCGAGAGATAGGCTCACCTTCACTGCAATTGATCTGCGTTGATATGATTAGCTATCATCAGGCAGGCTCTAGGCCGTCCTTCGTTGAAGGAGTCATAGAATAGATTACCTGGTAGTCCCTTTATCTGTTTCCCATAAATGTACGGCTCCTGGATAAAGGCGATGTCAAGGTGATCCTCATAAAACGTCTGTGTCAGGACCGCTGAAGCCGCCTTGGCATGTTGTAAGTTTATTTGGATGCACCTTACTACCATATTAATTTTTCGACGCCAGTTTAGTAGAGCGGACATTGGTGGGGTTGCCTTTGCCTGCCTTTGGTGGCTGAGACACCTCCAGGGTATTAAGTACATGCTGTTTATTTTTTTAATCTGATTAGAAGGTCGAAAATATTGATGAAAAATCGTTGATTTGTATAAAGAATGAAAACTGGGTTTGTATGATTTTGTCTTAAGCATGACAAATTTTTTTATAAAATAATAGCAAACAAATTTTAGCTCTCAATATATTGTGAATACTTAAAAAATAAATGGTGTACGGAGACTTTTGCTGTAAAGGGTTGCTTAACTAAATTTTATGATTATATTTTGCATTAAATTTTATGCGTATGTATACCTATATGTGTGGGAACGGAAACCTTAACTACCTGTGTAGCAAGGCGAATTAATATAAGGTGATAGCAGGAGTACAAAAACAAAAATTTACATGTATTTTGTTTTTGCTTTGGCGGCATAAACTGTCAAAATGTGTAAGAGTGTGTGTAGAAACTCAAACAAAATTTTTCAATTTGATATCAGAAGCCGTGCGGCGAAACACATACACAAAATCAGGTGAGCTAGTAACACCACCTTATATAAATTCGCCTTGCTGTGTAGCAAGTAACAGGTGCAAGCAGAAGTTTGAGTTGGTTGAGATATAGCCGGCGACGAGAATTGACACAAATGTTTTTTCCAATTTCAAATATACTTAATTATTTTTTCAGTTCTAAATAGGATTCATGGTACAATAAACACAGGTAGAAGCCAAATTGACATCAAACCTACAAAAGTCAAAGTTTTCGGGAGAGTAAAAATAAAAATGAGCGTGTGTAAGGAAATAAAAAATTACATTTCGCTTGTTTGAGTAAATTTGAAGTTTTGTTTTTATTTTTTTTCTTTAGTTAAAATTTGTTAATTTGTATGTTGTTTTCTGTTTTTAATTTATGAGTTGGAGGGACTTTCCGGCATAAGGGTCATAGGAACAGCACTTGGTATCAAAAGTGCCTTTCCTGTACCTCCCGGTGCATTTATGAAATCTGCTGCTTTAAAATGTTTAACGCACAGCAAGGCATTTCGCTGCAGTTCTGCCCCAAAGCTGTTTTCGCAACGCTCTTTACGCGAAGGACATTGAGGCACGTTAAAAACAATTAGTGGTATCTGCTTCATATTTAAAACCACATAAAAAACAACGCTTCAGGTGTTGCATTTTTAACACATACACTAAGTATAAACCGCACAACACTACTCAAATTCACATGTTAATTAAAATTTGTTATTAACGAACATTAAAAAAAAACAACGATATGACATTCAAAGCGTAACGAAATATAGGAAATAAAAGAAAAACAAGTTGAAGTTTAAGGGTTTGGTTCTCATGAGAGCAACGTCATTTTGGCTTCTACCTGTATTAATGTGCCTTGAATTTGATTTTCAACATTAAATTACAGATTCAATAAACTGAAATCCTACAAAATTGGGGGCTCGACCGGAATTTTTTTTTAGAACAAAAAATTAAAATTTGAGTACATTGTCGTGTTTGGGCTTTTGCGAATGTTCGGGAAAGTTTGAAGCGCAGTCGCAAAGAAAATGTGGTAGCTTTGCATAAATTCGTGTTCGAGCGCGAAGGGGACAGGGGAAATCGCCAGCGTTTGCGTGAATTCGATGGGTTTGCTTTTGGCGAAAATGACGGCGGTTATAAAAAGAAGAAAGAATATCTTGACGCTAATTTGAGCACTAATGATTATGTCTCAATCTGCAATATTTTGGGCCCCAGTCACAAAGGGGACAATTTAAAATTACACATCGTCAGGAACTTACGCAAAGGGCAATTGTTGTGTTCAAATGAAGGCGATAACGATAGCGGCGACGAAGCTGATGTTAACGACGTGAGCAGCGACGGCGACAGCGCAAGCACAACAGGCGGTGCGAGCAATGTGGCACGCCCATATAAGAACATTTGTGGCGAGAAACTACGAGTTGAGCGCAGATGTGACGACGCAGGAAATACAGGAAAACGGAAACAAGAAAATGACGATTGCTTTTTATCTNAACGAGTTGAGCGCAAATGTGACGACGCAGGAAATACAGGAAAACGGAAACAAGAAAATGACGATCTTTTGCGAATAACGCCGATGTGAGTGCAATAGAAAATACGGGTATGGATAGAAATATTACGTCGCAAATGTCTAGATTTTCTATTAACTTACGTGATGTGGAGGACTCTATTAAGTCGTTTGATGGTAGTGGAAAATTGCCGGTTGAAGTGTGGGTAGAGGAGTTTGAAGAAAATGCTGCAATAATGTATTGGGATGAGTTCCAAAAGTTTGTTATTGCGAAAAAATGTTTAAAGGGTCTTGCAAAATTGTTTGTTGCAGCGAAAGAGGCATAAGGTCGTGGCAAAGACTGAAAGACAGTTTGCTAAGGGAATTTAAAACAGTAGCGAATAGTGCGCAGTTACATAAATTGTTGACAGAAAGAAAAATGAATAGTGACGAAAGTGTGTATGAGTACTTTTTCCATATGAAAGGTCTGGCATTGCGCGGAAATGTAGAAGAGTGTCCGCTTATACAATATGTAATCGACGGTGTGAAGGATTTGATTATAAACAAGACCTTTCTATATGGCGCAACTAACATGCTAAACGAGAACTAAGGTGCTATAATTGTGGAGAAAAGGGACACAAATCTATTGAATGTGAGAAAAAAGACAAAGGTATAAAGTGTTTTGAGTGTCAACAATTTGGACACATAGCAAAAGACTGTTCTGCAAGGAAAATGCGTAGCTCGGCGAAAAGTGTGAATGTGTTGTGTGCAAAGGAAGACATCATGCAAAAGAAAGTGAAAATTGGCAATTTGAGCTGTTTAGCATTGTTTGATACTGGCAGTAAAGTGAACATTATGTCGTGTGATGTGTATAAAGCGTTAAATAAACCAGAGCTGTCGGATTCTAACATACAATTAGTTGGCTTTGGTAAGAAAAATAGTTTCAAGCCAGTGGGTGAATTGCTATAAAGAATACACGTTGATATTGAAGCTTTTGATTTAGTTTTTCATGTTGTGCCGAGTGATTACTTGGATGTGGACGTAATAATCGGCGTTGACTTGTGTACACAAGCTGAGTTGACATTCAATTCATCTGGTATTAAAATAGCAAAGCTAAATAACGTGGACAGTGAAGGTGAACAATTTTCGATTTTAAACATAAACGTTGATTCTATGGGTGATGATGTAAACATTGACGAAACAGCTAGCACACATGCTAAACAAAAAGTATTAAGTTTGGTACAAAATTACGAGCCAAAACAGTGTAAAACCACAAATATTCAAATGCAAATAATACTCAAAGTCGAAAGTCCTATTTATTGTGCTCCTCGCAGATTTCCAATAGCTGAACGGCACGTGGTTGAAGATCAAATCGAACAGTGGTTACAAGACGGAATTGTGGAAGTGTCAGATTCAGACTTTAGTAGTCCCGTCGTAATTGTCAAAAAACGTGATGGTTCTCCACGCTTGTGTGTTGACTTTCGACGATTGAATAAAGTGGTTGTTAAAGATCGATTTCCGCTTCCACTGATTGAGGACCAATTAGATCGATTACAATATCCCAACATTTTTAGTACCATAGACCTAAAAAATTGTTTTTTTCATGTGCCAGTGGCAGAAAGTAGTCGAAAGTATACGCCATTTGTTACGCACAGTGGACAATACCAATTTTTAAAAGTACCTTTTGGTCTGTGTAACTCGCCTGGTGTTTTCCAGCGCCATATCAATGCAATTTTTCGGGAGCTGACTCGTAGTGGTATTGCTTTACCATACATAGATGATATCATCATACCTGCTAGTAATGAGGACGAAGCTTTGAATTATCTAGAAGGAGTTCTAGATTTGTGTAAAGACTATGGACTTCAAGTTAATTTCAAAAAATGTCAGTTCCTTAAAAGGAAAGTGGAATTTTTAGGGCATATAATTCAAAATCAGCAAATATCGCCAACCCCAAATAAAAATGAAGCACTACTTAGATATAAAGTTCCGGAAAATCTTAAGCAGTTAGAGAGTTTTCTTGGGCTAGCCAGCTATTTTAGAAAATTTATTAAGGACTTTTCACGAATCGCGAAGCCACTTAGTGACTTACGAAAGCAAGACAGAAAATTTGAAATGAAAGACAAACAATTGAATGCATTTCACTCATTAAAAGAACTTTTAAGTAAAAAACCAGTGTTAAATAGTTTTAATCAGAAATATGAGACCGAGGTGCATACTGATGCGTCAAGAGAAGGGTGCGGCGAGGTCATGCTACAAAAATCGCCGATTGATAATCAACTACATCCCGTCTATTATATGAGCAAGAAGACGACAGATGCAGAGCGTAAATACACGAGCTACGAGTTGGAAATCTTAGCAGTCATCGAAGCCTTGAAAAAATTCCGGGTGTACCTTCTTGGCATGCATTTTAAACTTGTTAGCGATTTTAAGGCGTTTACAAAAACACTTGACAAGAAAGACCTATGTACGAGAGTGGCACAGGAGTATGACTACACCGTGGAGCATCGTTCGGGTTCGCAGATTAGACACGCAGACGCTTTAAGCAGATATGCCGTGATGACCATCAACGACGAAAACATTATCGCAAAGATTCGACGAGCACAACTTCAAGATGAAGACCTGCAAACAATTCGCGAAATTCTCAAAGATAAACAATTATATAATGGCTATTATGTAAAGAGTGACGTGCTGTATAAACTAGTAGATGACAATGAGCTGTTGGTGGTACCGAAAGTGATGCAGAGAGAAATCATCAGACAGGCGCACGAGAGAGGTCACTTTGCTGTTAGGAAGACGAAAGAATTATTAAACAAAGAATACTTTAGACCAAAGCTTGACGAAAAGATTCAGAATCACATTCCAAATTGCATACCATGCGTTGTGAATAATCGCAAGCAAGGTAAGCAAGATGGTGGATTACATTGTTTGAGTAACGGGGAACAACCGAATACCTACCATGTTGATTTTCTTGGCCCATTGGATTCGACCAGTAAACAGTACAAACATATACTGGCTATTATCGATTCACTTACGAAGTTTTGTTGGTTGTACCCCACTAAGACGTCATCATCCAAGGAGGTTATTGCCAAACTGGGAGAGCAGAGTGCTGTGTTCGGTAATCCTGTTAACATCATATCCGATTGAGGTTCAGCGTTCATTTCCGAAGATTTTAAGGAGTATTGCGAACGAGAGCATATCAGTCACCATAAAATTACTACTGGGTTGCCTCGCGCCAATGGGCAAGTGGAGCGACTGAATGCAATAGTCATTAAAGTTTTGGCAAAATTTAGTATCGACGATCCAACGAAATGGTATCGCTATGTTGATCGTGTGCAGCAAGCTATCAATTCTACGTTTACAAGAACTTTCGAACTTTTAGTGTGCATCAAAATGCATACGAAGGATGATCCTTGCATTAAGCAACTGGTGGAAGATGAAATAGTTGCAAGTTCTAACGAAGATCGAGAGGTCCTACGTAAAGAAGCCAAAGAACAAATCTACAAGCTGCAATAGGAAAATCGACGTGCCTATAATCTGAGGCGTAAGGCTGCTCATCGTTATAAGTTTGGCGACCTGGTAGCTATAAAGCGTACACAATTTGGTGGCGGTCTTAAGTTAAGAGGTGCAAGCAGAAGTTTGAGTTGGTTGAGATATAGCCGGCGACGAGAATTGACACAAATGTTTTTTCCAATTTCAAATATACTTAATTATTTTTTCAGTTCTAACTATGATTTTCAACATTAAGTTACAGATTCAATAAACTGAAAACCTACATATGTATAAAAATGACATTAATGTTAGCAATAATGAATTTTTTGGAAATTTTTTAGCCGTTGCCCCATAAACTAGGGAATTGCATATTAAATAAACGAAAACAGTTTGCTAGTAGTTTTAGGGTCTAAAAAAATCGAAAAAATATAGTATGGTATATTTGTGCATCTTTTGTCAGCTTTCACATGACCAGGATGAGTAACATTGATAACAGCGCAACTAGCACCACGTGAGTTTCAACCGTCCAGTTTTGCATCCCTTTTGCAGTAGTTCAGATCAGTTCTAAAATTTTGAGGGCTTCGCCAGACTGTCTCTATATTTTGCTGCAGGGTACATATGTACATACATACATATAGAAGCAATTAATTTAATTTAAAGAAATGACGTGTCGTCCATTTCCACTGTAGCGTATGTAGTGCATATTTTTAGGCGCAATATTTAACTTCTTATGGAGGGGCGTCATCTACCTCTAGAGTCTTCTAGTTGTACTACGACGAGGTGGATACCTAGACTAGGTCGTATAGAAAGTTTGTCAATACCTTTGCTATATTCATAGTACAAATGGTGGTCTGGACCAGTGATGGAAATGAGTGTGCATTGTGCCATTTTCGGCCCTTTCCGAAGCAGCCGGCACCTTAAGCGCAATCGATTGATTTTCGGCACTATTTTTGCGTAACTCAACGCAACTAATATATATTTTTTTCCGATCCGCAATTAAAATATATCTATTTTTTACTTTTTATCGTATGTGCTTAAATTATATAAACATAGAAATGCAAGCAGAAGAAGCTCGCATCCACATTGCGCATATGCGCTTAACATTTTCGTTTAAACAAGTTTGCCGCAATTTCATCCCTAAACCAAATATTGACACTCAGTAACTATTTAACAAATGATCCTTTTTAGTGCCGAATTGCGGAAAACATTAAATTACGGTCTCTTTATGGCTGCCCTGGAAGCGGAGGAGACCAAAATATTGGGTGAGCCCTTACCTCAAGGATCGAAACGCTAAGGGAAGGTTGGCAACAGACTTCGAAAACATGCGAAACTCACCTAAAACCTTTGTAGAGAATTTTAGAATGACACCGGAAACATTCGACAAATTATACGACTTATTGCTGCCGCATTTACTCCGCATGCGCAACACGAGACCATACGATTGTATACCCGAGAAAGCAAAATTAGCAATTGTTTAAGAGTAAGTTATTTACCTGTTCGATCCGACATTTTGTTATGGTACGCATAGCATTGAGAGCAGCAGTGAGTGCAGGCGGCATGACACAATGGGGTGCACTGTGGCTAGTTATGTCGGCTGGGCGGGGTTCTTGCCTCAGTCCTGTTCCCTGCGCCATAGCAGAGAAAAGTCATGCCTTGTCAAACGTCTTAACGGACGGACACATAGCAAAAAAAGTTAAAAAAAAATCCGTTAAAACAAAAAAAAGCTGAAAAAGAACGTTAATATATAAAACAAACTAAAAATCAAAAGAAAACGAAATACCAATCTAAGCAAAAAAAAAAAAAAAAAACCTAAGGCCGAATATAAGGGCGCCACTGGTGGAGTTGTGACGCCCGGTGGTGGCCCACACTCAGCCATGGCTACCGTCGCACCCTAATGTCGGTAGCCCCATATAAAAATCCTAATGTGCCTCCCTAACCCAGGCAAAAGGTCAACATTCCCATTTAATTACAATTTATTCGCATAAATTCATTTTCTTAACCTAATTCTTAAAGCTAATTATCCTAACACTAAGAGTTTCTAATCCTATAAATTCTAAAAAAAACTAATTTCTAACATCAAAAAAAAACCTATCATCTAAAATCGTAAGTATACCTAAATAACGACGTATGGGTTTTCCTTAAGTCTAGGGGAAAAAAGTAATTAAACAATTAAAATTAAGTCTAAGTTAAGGTAGGTAAGGTAAGAAAGTGTAAGTCTAATTTTAGATGTGAATATATATAAGGTTCAAGTCCTTTTCTCTTATATCTCTATTAGTATTTGTTCAATTTCGTTTTAAGTAATCCACTTATTTTCTTTTTTTCTTTTCAGGTTTATTGGTATTATTAGTATTATTTTATTTAATTATTTATAAGTTTATTAGGTTAATTTACTATTTTATGTTGTGGCCATTCTTTTGTTATAATCATTAAATATTTATTTATTTAAATTTTAAATGTTTATTTATTTAAAATCATATCTGTTGAATTTTCGCGAAATTGTTAATTTATATTAATTTCCTTTGGTTATATAACTTCCGTTTTCATTTATTTAAAATTAATTTATTTTAAGTTTTTCTAGATGGTAGTTTATTTCATTTTATCTAGCTTTAGTTAATGTTAAATTACTTCATTGAATCTTTTTTTAGTTTAAATTATGTTATTTATTTATTTAAATTATCAAGATTTCTCGTTTGCTTTATAAAAAAAAATTTCAAGGGTGTTCATATTTTGTGGTTTCTATATCATCTATATATATACATACACCTATACACGTCCATATGCATATATGCCTGTATATAGGTGTATATATGTATTTATCTACTTATATATATATATGTATGTATACAAGAATATAAAAGAAAATTATTTTAGTTCGTACTATTAAATTTCCTTTTACTTTCTTTTGTTTACATTTTATTGTTTTAATTCTTAGCTTAAAAAAAAAAATTTTGAATTTTAAAGATTTTTTTTTTCTTCTCTTGTTATTCTTTTGTCTTTTCTACAATTTTCCCTTACTTTCTAAATTCTTTTAAAAGTTATATTAGAGAAAAGAAACAGATTTTGTTTAGGCCCGAAGGACTCACCCTAATGTAGCAGCAGGCCTTGGTGGGGCACTGCTGTTGTTGTTGTTGCCGGTTATGTTGTTGTTGTGGTGATACAGCTGCGGATACTGTGGCAACCGTTGTTGTTGTTGTCGTTGTTGTGCTGCGGCTGATGCTGTGTTGTGTTGCGGCATGATGCCGGTTCCGCACTACGCTCGATGCCGGTGGTGTATGGCGGCTTGTTGCCGGCGTTGTGCTGAGGCTTGATGTCAGTGTTGTGCTACGGCTTGATGCGGGTTCCGCACTGCGCTCGATGCCGGTGGTGCATGGCGGCTTTTTGCCGGGGTTGTGCTACGGCTTGCTGCCAGTTCCGCACTGCGGCTCGATGCCGGTGGAGTATGGCGGCTTGTTGCCGGTGTTGTGCTACGGCTTGATGCCGGTTCCGCACTGCG
>NW_016159146.1:93727-93923 GCF_001687245.7 Rhagoletis zephyria
TATGAGAATCGGCCGTTATTTTAGTCCGATTTCAATAATTTTCAACGTTTTGCTTACACGTGGAAAGCACAATAACCACACCAAGCTTGGTACAAATTGGTAGAACGGTTACCGAGATACATATATTTGATCATAAGTGGGCGGTGCCACGCCCATTTTCCAAAACTTTATCATAACCGTATTTCTTGGTAAAGAA
>NW_016159146.1:94043-95720 GCF_001687245.7 Rhagoletis zephyria
AAATTACCGTTATATGGGATGTGGGCGTGGTTATTTTCCGATTTTCAAAATATTCAGCAATTTTGTATGTTATATCAAGGCCAACAACTGTGCCGAATTTGGAAGAAATTGATGCAGCGGCTACCAAGATATACACATGTAACCATNCATTTTCCAAAAATGTACAATATTCTTATTTTTCGTCTAAAAATTATTGTAAAAATCAATTTTGAGTGAATAATCTTCAGTAGTTACTAAAATATCGCCGTTTTCGTATTTCTGAAAATTACCGTTATATGGGAGGTAGGCGTGGTTATTGTCCGATTTTGCCCATTTTCAATACCGTCCGTCCTACACCCGAAAGAAGTACACGTGCTAAGTTTCGTTAGGATATCTTTATTTTTACTCGAGTTATCGTGTGCACAGACGGACGGACAGACGGACGGACGGACGGACGGACAGACAGTCACCGCTTAATCGATTTCTCTTTTCATTCTGATCATTTTTGTATACATTTGTCTATATCTATCTCGATTCGTTTTGCCTGTTACAAACAACCGATATGTGAACAAAGTTATAATACCCTTGTGCACAAGTGCGCTCGGGTATAAAAATATATACATTACATTGATTTTAATTATAATAGTTTTAACACAGTTAATTTCACTTTTCCTTTAGTTTCCTTCTCAGCCGTTCCGACTGCTACTCGCCAATGCTATATTGAAATGGCCGACGGTTGTTATACCCCTGCACTGCGGGAATATTCCATTTGGAGGAATAACGGGCACTGCGTTATTTGGACTAGTTCCGTTACTCTTCCAAATGGAACTTGCCGCAGTGCAAGGAGGAATATCAAAAAAAAAATCCAGGGTTGCCGGGCCCAAATTATCTGGGCAAGCAAAAACCCAAGAAAATATAACCTGTTAAACTTCAACGTTCCCAATTTTCAATATTTAATATCTCGGAAGCTACTTGACCGATTAGAAAAGTATAGATGCCAATTCACATAGAATTCTAATAGCTTTTTTATAACGTATTTACTATAACCATTTTGAAAACAAATTTTTGGTAAACGCTATTTAAAACAAGTAAGAAAGTCTAAGTTCGGGCGGAGCCGAACATTAAATACCCGGCGCAGGTACTAAGTATATGATTTTCACCTTTGCGAAAGCTACCGCTACATGGTAAGCCGGTGTGTATAAATTGAGTAAATTAGCGTTCTTAAATTTCGAAATATTGAAGTTTCAAACATTTCTGAAATTTGACGTTATATGAAAAGTGGTCGTAATTTGGATCTGATTCCAATAATTTTCAACGTCTTGCTTCTATGTGGCAAGCACAATAATCATACCGAGTTTGGTACAAATTGGTAGAACGGTTACCGAGATACATATATGTGATTATAAGTGGGCGGTGCCACGCCCATTTTCCAAAATTTTCTCGTAAACGTATTTCTTGGAAAAGAATTGTTGCAAGCATCAATTTTGAGTAAATTAGCTTTAATATTTATTGATTTATCGAAGATTTCGTAGTTCTCCAAATTACCGTTATATGGGAGGTAGGCGTGGTTATTGTACGATTTTAAAAAATTTCGGCCATTTGGTATGCTGTAGCCGGACTAACAACTGTGCCAAGTTTGGAAGAAATTGGTGCAGCGGTTACCAAGGTATACACATGTATCCATAAGTGGGCGTGGCT
>NW_016159146.1:95734-95802 GCF_001687245.7 Rhagoletis zephyria
CATTTGGTATGCTGTAGCCGGACTAACAACTGTGCCAAGTTTGGAAGAAATTGGTGCAGCGGTTACCA
>NW_016159147.1:0-4452 GCF_001687245.7 Rhagoletis zephyria
ATTGCAAAATTTTGTACAGACAAGACTAAAAAGTAGAAAATAAATAAAAAAAAACTTTTTAATACACAACGCTTTTATAAATGGAGTAAAAAGTAGAAAATAATATTTCTCAGTCCCACAGAATTCGTTTTGATAACTTTTGATTTTGAAATTTTAGCAAAAGTCGTTATAAACNATGTAGTTTGACTATTGTCAATGAAATCGAATGCTTTGTACTGCATGCGCTCCACGTTTTTCGTTTTCAATGTCATTAATTGTTTATAATGACTTTTAATAAAATTTCAAAATCAAAAGTTATCAAAACAAATTCTGTGGGACTGAGAAATATTATTTTCTACTTTTTAGTCCATTTGTAAAAGCGTTGTGTATTAAAAAGTTATTATTTTTTATTTTATTTCAAATTATTGTTGGTTTTCCACAATAAGTTTTCATTGAAAAACGGCCTCAGCTCAATAAAAATTGTTGAATATGAAAAGAGCTTAAGTAAAAACTTATAGCGTGTTCGTTTTTATTAAAAAATTTTGCCTTACATTATAACATTTGCACTAGGTTACTTTTCGTCCTGAAAAATGGCTATATTAGTATAAAGTATTTTGCTTAGTCGGAGGCCAATATTTTGAGAAATGAACACGTGAAGCTGTGAAAGGGCTGAAGAAAACAGGCCAACATTATTTCGAAAAAAGAATTTATATCGAACAAGCCGGTCGCTTTTTAAGTTTTTAACAATTCCACTATTCAATTGTATTTTGATGCCTATATATGTGAAACTCCTGTTTTTAGTGTCCTACTCACTCTCTCACATGCCTGTCTCAGAGCAATAATAAGCAACAATAAAGTATGTTGGCACCATGATACAATTATTCACGGTATTGTCTTCCCATAGAGTTTTGCTTTACATCGATATTCGTGCTCTTTTATTCTCATTCGTTGTTTTCTAAGTATTTTGAATAAAACTTCGCACTAAAATTTAAGCTATTCATAACAAAAATTGTATAAAGAAAGTCCCCGCTCCGTCCTTCTTCGGAAAAAACGCAGTGACCCAAATATAAAATGGGACGCGAGATTTTAGCAAGTGTTGGCTATTTTTATTAACTTTATTTAATGTTTATTATTTTTTATGAAAATATAGCTGATTACTCAACAAACACCATATAGGCATCAACTTCAGACTTTTTGCAAAAATTTCACCAACTTTTAACTTTTTAATCAGCATATTTACAAAATAGTATGTATGCAGGTTTATAGTCCATTAAAATTTAGTATAACATAGTGAAAATTTTAAGTAGCTAGGACTCGCCGTTAATTTTTGTATTTGTTTTATAACGGTGTTACGAATTTTTTCCATACAAACTATGTTCTAAATTTTTGTATATGAAGAAATATGCGGAGCACCGTCAACAAAAAATTTTCAATAATAAACGGTAAGTGCCAGCTACCTTATATTTGCACTTTACTATACTAAAATTTTAAATTAAAAAAATCAGAATTTTCATAATTTTTGCATAAAATTTGATATTTGGATTTAAATGGTGTTTGTACCTTCATATAAAAAAATAATAACCTGAAATGTCGCGTCTCAGTTCATATTTGGGTCACTGTATATTGACATACAATAAAAATCATTGAAATAGGCCCAGTATTTTAAGACTTTTCGTATTAGAGAAAATTATTTCAGTTTTTATATTTAACACAGTCCGACATGAAATTTTTTTCCGAGATAAGGCTTGCAGTTTCTAATAGATTTTAGGTCGCCAAATATGTAAAAAATGGAACTTATATGTATTCACATATATTTAAATGTTAATAAAATACGGTAACTAGCGAAATCGGCTAAAAACGGCTAACTTTTTTTTGCAAAACGGCTAACAAATCGGCTGCAGGCTAAATCGGATTTTCTCCTGCTGATTGCTATCGCAGCCGGCTAAATCTAGTCGGAAAACGGCTAAATGGCAACGCGAAAAGTGAGTAACAGCAAAACGTACTGAACAAAAAAGCATCGAGTAAAATCTTGCAACTTCAAACTCTACACAACTCTCCAAAAATCGCTCTCATTTACATGAACCACAGATTATATTCCGAAAAGAAAAACTAAATTTAGGAATATATACAAATAGCAATGCTCAAACTATGTATATGTTCCAAAACAGTAATTGATGGGGTGTTTTCAATATGTTTTAACGCCCCTGAGTCACAAGTATATACAAGTATCGTATTTTGTCAATCATACCGATAATTTCATGTATCAAAAGAATTAAAAATGATAATGAACAAAAAAATAATCAGCAAAATGAATAAAATTAAGTGAAATTAATGTTTAATTTCTAACCTCACCAACATGTGTATGTATGTAACTGAATCGCCTAATAATAGCTTTACATATAAAAAGATTAAACACGTTTTCGAGCTTAACTCCCTAATCTGTAATTAGAAATAAAATTTAAAAAAAAAACTTTTTAATATACAACGAAAAACGTGGAGCACATGCAGCACAAAGCATTCGATTTCATTGACAATAGTCAAACTACATAACATTCTACAGCGAAAGTACAAATTTGAGATCGATTTTAAGCGGTCGTTATTCATATGCCCACATACATACATATGTTACTTTCCATATCAATTCACGCTCTTCATTTTCAATGTCATTAATTGTTTATAATGACTTTTGCTTAAATTTCAAAATCAAAAGTTATCAAAACAAATTCTGTGGGACTGAGAAATATTTTCTACTTTTTAGTCCATTTATAAAAGCGTTGTATATTAAAAAGTTTTTTTTTTATTTAATTTATTTTCTACTTTTTAGTCTTGTCTGCACAAAATTTTGCAATAGATATTAAAATAATTCAACTTGCATTGAAAGAGAACAGAAGACTATGCAAGCACAATGTTGTTTGCTTACATTTAGTATTAACATACATACATAGTACACATATAGTACATACATACATATAGCAGCAGTTTATTTCATTTAAAGAAATGGCGCGTCGTCATTTCCGCTGTGACGTATATAAATAGTGCATATATTTAGGCGCAATATTTAACTTCTTCTGGCGGGGCGACATCTAGAGTCTTCTAATTGTATCTCCTTGATATGATGCCTACAACGAGGTTGATATCTAGACTAGGTTGATATCTAGAATTTTCCATAAATAGCTTTGCTACATTTATAGTAGGTGCATTCTTTTGCAACCGAGCTACAAAAGAACACTCGCTTAAATGACGAAATACACGCAAAGCAACAACACAAACTCGGCTATTTATCCGAGCTCAGCCAGGTCGGTTAAAAAATACGCGACCTGAAGGCTAGTGTTGGTAAGTGAAAAAACTGCTCTATTGTGAATTGTTAATAGGAAATTGGAGAGGGAAATTTTTGCTTCCTTTTATACGTGACTTATATTTTAAAAGAGTATATATATTACGCAAATACCTCGCATAATTACTCATTTAAATAGGTTTTTGTATCTAAATCCCGTTAAACTAATCACATTTTCTTGCCAGCTACCAACAGGGTTGCTTAAGTAGCTAAAAGGAAATTTTACCCGAGTTGAGCGTTCTTTTGTCGCTCGCTTACAAAAAAATGCAGTTAGTATAAATGCTGGTCTGGACATACAACATTGCAAGTTGATAAAGCGTTGTAATAATAAAATAATATATCTCAGTCCCATAGAATTTGTTTTGATAACTTTTGATTTTGAAATTTTAGCAAAAGTCATTATAAACAATCTATGAAATTGAAAATGAAAANTACATAACATAGACCTAAAATTTCTACAGCGAAAGTACAAATTTGAGATCGATTTTAAGCGGTCGTTATTAATATACTCACATACATACATATATTACTCTTCAATTTCAAATTAGGCCTATTACATGCGCCCCACGCTTTTCATTTTCAATCTCATAAATTGTTTATAATGACTTTTGCTAAAATTTCAAAATGAAAAGTTGTCAAAACAAGTTCTATGGGACAGAGAAATATTATTTTCTAAATTTAGTCCATTTATAAAAGCGTGGTACATTAAAAAGTTTTTTTTATACCTTTCATGAGCATGAAATGGTATTATAACTTTGGTCCGATGTTTGTAAGTACCAGAACAAAAAGAGATAGACCCATTAAAATGTATACTTATATGATCAGAACGTCGAGCTGAGTTGATTTAGCCATGTCCGTCTGTCCGTCTGTCCGTCTGTCTGTATGTTTGTATGCAATCTAGTCTCTCAGTTTTCGAGATATCCGTATCAAATTTGGTATGTGGGTGTATTTTTATAATGTATTAATCATTTGTCGGAACCGGAAGAATCGGACCACTATAACATATAGCTCCCATACAACTGATTGTTCAGATATGAGATTTTTGTTATAACTTCTCCATTTATGCAGCTCGAACATGAAATTTTGCTGTACTTGCACCCATTATCAACAGAATACTTACAGTGAAAATTACAAAGATC
>NW_016159147.1:5426-30899 GCF_001687245.7 Rhagoletis zephyria
ATATATATATATTTTTTTTAATGTATGTTACCGCGTAACTTTGGACCACGTCAACCGATTTCGATAATTCTTTTTGCAACGGAAAGGTAGTGTACTAATTTGGTTTAGATCCGATCATTGTATCATGAAATATTTAGATATATATATTTTTTTTTTAAGTCGGTTTTTTTTTGCTAAAAATTACTTGTTTATTTACAAATTGTATGAATGCTTTTTTAATTACAGTATTTAAAGAAAAGGCTCTATACTATACTTCTTAGAACCAGCTCAAAACTAGCCGCATTTGTTCTAGCCCGGAGGTGACTCTTTTTGATGTATCTAGGAACTGTTGTTATATGAACTGTCTAAGAACCCTCTAAGCCAGAGTCAGCTCCGAACAAGTTCAAAAGTTCTGCAGAGGGCGACAATTGTTATTTCGTAGAACATCGCCACGTTAAAAAAGACAGTTGAAAGCATTGATTTGGGATAGATGAAGAACCAATACTATCCCTTTTCAGGGTAGCTCAGCGCAAGTCCTGAACCAGTTTGGTTTGTTTCAGGGTGCTTTTTGGTTGGAAGGAATGTAGGAATATACACAAATATATGAATTATGGTGGTAATATATATGCATCTATGTTCATATAAATTACATACATGCATACGTGTAGTTAAAGTATATTCCAAGCGTACACTGCTCAGTATAATGGTGTATCTGCATGTTATTTTATTATAATGGTTGCGTTTATCTCTTATATAGACTATTATATAAAATTTATTTTATGGAAATTGTTTGTCACGACTTGGAGGATGGTTCCGTGCGCAGAAGTGGAAAACTTTTGACTGCCATTCACCTGGGAGTGGCCAGACGCGATTCTTGTGCGTACGGTTCAAATCGCAGCTCACAACGGCCGGATATTTATATCCACGTATCCCCTGGGTAGCAACCAAACACCCGTTTGGGAGCGAGCTAAAGTGAGAAGGCGTAAAACTTCGCGTGCGCTGGGTTCGGGTCCCGCCACGTTAAAACCCCGCCCAATGAAAAGAAGCAAACAGCCTCGGATGAGACCCCCTTTTTCTGATGACGACCACGGCAAACGTATAAAGGACTATGATTTAAGGGTATGCACCTGGAATATCCGGACCCTTAATGGGGAAGGTGCCTCTGCCCGGCTGGTTGATGTCCTCGGGAAGACAAAGGCTGACATCACCGCCATCCAAGAAATGCGATGGACGGGGCAAGGTAAAGTAAGCGTGAAGCCTTGCGACGTCTACTACAGTTGCCACGTAAAGGAGCGCAAATTCGGTGTTGGATTCGTGGTAGGAGAGAGACTCCGTCGCCGAGTACTGGCGTTCACCCCGGTGGACGAACGTCTAGCCACAATCCGCATCAAAGCTAGATTCTTCAACATCTCGCTCATCTGCGCCCATGCCCCGACGGAAGAGAAGGATGAGGCGTCCAAGGATCTCTTCTATGAGCGCTTGGAACGTACATATGAGCGCTGCCCCCGACACGATGTCAAAATCGTGCTTGGCGATTTTAATGCCAAGGTGGGCAAGGAAGGGATCTTTGGCGCCACTGTCGGAAAATTCAGCCTCCACGACGAAACGTCCGATAACGGACTGAGGCTGATCGACTTCGCCGGGGCCCGAAATATGGTAATATGTAGTACTAGGTTCCAGCATAAGAACATCCACCAAGCTACATGGCTGTCTCCAGATCGAAAAACGAGAAACCAAATCGATCATGTTGTGATAGACGGAAGGCATGCTTCAAGCGTTTTGGACGTACGTACACTCCGAGGGCCAAACATCGACTCGGACCACTATCTTGTTGTAGCCAAGATACGCACCCGCCTCTGTGCAGCAAAAAATGTGCGCCCAACAATGCAAGGAAAGCTTAACGTCGAAAAGCTGCAATCACAACAGACGGCCAATTTATTCGCCACTCGACTCACACACCTGCTCTCTGAGAGCACTCTTCAACAATCCGACGTACGCGAGCAGTGGAACCACATTTCCCGATCATTAAGTACCGCCGCCGAAGAAGTAGTTGGATTTCAGCGAGCCCGAAAGAACAACTGGTACGATGAGGAATGTCAAGAAGCCGCAGAGAAAAAAGATGCCGCCTACAGGGCCACGCTGCGATCGGGCGCAACGCGAGCCATGTGGGACCGTTATAGGGAACTGAAGAAGGAAGCGAGACGTATTTGCCGCAATAAGAAGAGAGAGGCCGAAATACGTGAGTGCGAAGAGCTTGAGATGCTGGCCGACAGGAAGAACGCCCGAAAATTCTACCAGAGGGTTAGGCGACTTACGGAAGGTTTCAAGACCGGGGCGAACTCCTGTAAGAACAACAATGGCGACCTAGTGACCGATGTCCAGAATATACTTAAATTGTGGAGGGAACACTTTTATAACCTACTGAATGGTAGCAGCGCTGAAAGTAGTGAGGAAGACGAACCCGAGTCCCCAGTCGATGATGATGGAGTAGCTGTCCCACCGCCTGACTATGACGAGGTACGAATAGCGATTACGCGGCTGAAAAACAACAAAGCTGCTGGAGCTGACGGCCTGCCAGCCGAGCTATTCAAGTACGGCGGCGAGGAGCTGATGAGGTGCATGCATCAGCTCGTATGCAGAATATGGTCAGATGAACGCATGCCCGACGACTGGAATTTAAGTGTGCTCTGCCCAATCCACAAGAAAGGCGACCCCGCCATACGCGCCAACTACCGCGGAATTAGCCTTCTAAGCATAGGTTACAAGGTCTTATCGAGCGTATTGTGCGAAAGACTGAAGCCCACCGTCAACGAGCTGATTGGACCTTATCAGTGTGGCTTTAGGCCTGGAAAATCCACCATAGATCAGGTATTCACAATACGCCAAATCTTGGAAAAGACCCGCGAGAATAGGATCGACACACACCATCTATTTGTCGATTTCAAAGCCGCTTTCGACAGCACGAAGAGAAGTTGCCTTTATGCCGCGATGTCTGAATTTGGTATCCCCGCGAAACTAATACGGCTGTGTAAAATGACGTTGAGCAATACCACCAGCTCCGTCAGAATAGGGAAGGACCTCTCCGAGCCGTTTGATACCAAACGAGGTTTCAGACAAGGGGACTCCCTTTCGTGTGATTTCTTTAATCTTATGTTGGAGAAGATAATAAGAGCCGCAGAACTGAACCGCTCAGGCACAATACTTTATAAGAGCGTACAATTGCTGGCGTATGCCGACGACATCGATATTATCGGTAAAAACAAGGGCTACGTCTGTTCTGCCTTCTCGGGATTGGATAGAGAAGCAAAGCGAATGGGTCTGGTGGTGAACGAGGACAAAACGAAGTATCTCCTGTCATCACACAAACAGTCAGAGCATACGCGTCTTGGCACCCACGTCACTGTTGACAGTTACAAGTTTGAAAAAGTAGACGACTTCGTTTATTTGGGAACCAGCATTAACACCAATAATAATGTCAGCCTTGAAATCCAACGGAGAATCACCCTTGCCAACAAGTGCTACTTTGGGCTGAGTAGGCAATTGAGAAGTAAAGTCCTCTCTCGTCGTACAAAGATCACACTCTATAAGTCACTCATCATGCCTGTGCTGGTGTATGGCGCGGAAGCATGGACAATGAAAGCATCTGATGAGGCGGCTCTTGGAGTTTTCGAGAGAAAGATTCTGCGAAAGATTTACGGACCTTTACGCGTTGGTGATGGCGAATATCGCAGACGATTTAACGATGAGCTGTATGAGCTTTACAACGATATAGACATAGTGCAGCGAATTAAAATTCAGCGGCTCCGCTGGCTTGGCCATGTCGTTCGGATGGACAGAAACGCTCCTGCTCTGAAAATATTCAACGCGGGCCGCGATGCTGGTAACAGAGGAAGAGGAAGGCCTCCTCTGCGTTGGAAAGACCAGGTGGAGAAGGACTTGGCTTCACTTGGCATTTTCAATTGGCGTCAGTTAGCACAGAAGAGAAATGACTGGCGTGCTGTTTTGGACTCGGCCAAAATCGCTTAGGCGGTTACAGCGCCAAATAAGAAGAAGAAGAAGAAGTTTGTCACGACTTATTTCTCAAAGTGCTAAACCGATTTTAATAATTATTTGTTTTTAGCGAAGCATTTGTAAAAAGAAACCGAGTTCCATACTTATTTTTTTTATTCTTGGAAGATACTTAAGCAACATTTTTGGGTGTAAGTTACCAAAAACAAAGGCGTGAGTACTAGGTACTCATGAAATTTGATGTGTAAACATATTTGAAGGGCAAAGCATAAAATTACGTTTACATAAAAATATAATCTCAATCAAAGCTCGTTAGCTACCAAATTGGTTGTGCTTGTTATTCACACAACTCGAGGAAAAGTTAAACTTCCTCTGCGCCACCGTGGTGACTTTTTTCTGCTACACATTGTGAAGATCCCAAGTCCTTCACTAAGGGACTTTACAATTGACATCTTATTTAAAACTTATATAATACATACTAGGCAAATTGTTGAATTTTTTATATACACATGTGTATACACACATGTATGTATATATAATTGAATTGTACTGATATGAATTGTTGAATTTTTATATTTATATATGTATATGTACGTATACATACATTGAATTGTTATATATATGTATATATACTTATTTACAAATACGGAGTATTGGAATTGGCTATGGTATTGGAGTACATAGGTACAACAAAAGGGAATAAGCGAAAATAGTAGCAACAATATTGTTAGGATAACTGTCTGCCTGCGTGCAGGACAGTGTAAATAGAGCAGCAAATGGAATTAGAAATCACTTCTGGTAGAGTAGTCGTATACTCCAGTCGATCGTGCAAACAGATTGGAACGGCTAAGCAACGATTGTGAAAACTAAGTTGCTTAGTAGGTAGTTAAGGTATATGGTGTGACGTGAAAACGCTGACAAAGCAATACGTTATATTGGTGTGACGTGAAAACGCTGCCAAGTAGTACTTTTATGGTGTGACGTGAAAACGCCGCAAAGGAAATACGTTATATTGGTGTGATGTGCAAACGCTGCCAACTAAATAGCGAAATAAAGAAGCGTCACTATAAGAATTATTCGCTTATTTATTTTAACGTTTGGATAAGGGAACCCAACAACCGACTGAGCCACAGCCCAGCTATAGACCGGATAAACCGGGTTCGTTACAATTGGCGCCCAACGTGGGGCCCTTATAATTAAAGGAAGCAGTAAGGGCCAAGGGGGAGAACTCGCAGATAAGAAAAGTGAAATGATTTGGGCAAAAAACTACCTAGCAAGAGTGCAAAGACACCTTTAAAGTGATAGAGACACAGGGTAAAGCCTAGAAATTAAGAACTGTGAAAGTGATCAAACATTCCTTACCAATAAGAGGGTACCGGGAAACAAAGGAACATAAGAGGAAAAATATAGTTTCATTTCATTTCATTTCATTTTCATTTATTCAGTCAATGGTTACAAAACCTTACAGACTAGAAATACAAATTTTCTTAAAGATAAAATTTAATAACACTTAAAAATAAATTGATTGCAATTTAGCCAAAAATATGGATCTGGACTGAGCAAAATCTAGATCGAGAGTTGTAAAAATTCGATTGAATTCCACAAGCGACCTTGTGATGGGTGCAAACAAAAAATAGTTCGATCTAAGCGTTGTGACATGAAATGGAAGTTGAGTACGTAGGACCCTTTGGGGTACATTAAAGCCAATTTGCTCGAAAAGGTTAGGGCAATTTATCATGCCAGAAATTATATCATAAACAAACATGAGAGAGTGCATTATGCGCCTTGACTTAAGCGATTTAAGGTTAATTAAAAGGCAACGGGCCTCATACGATGGGAATGGCTCATCAAAATGAAGAGGTTGCAGAGAAAACCGGGAAAATCGGCGTTGAATTCTTTCGATCCTGTCGGAATGTAAAGAGTAAATAGGGTTCCAGATTACTGAGGCATACTCTAACTTTGATCTTACTAGGCAATTATAGAGTGATTTTCTAGTGTATGGGTCTTTAAAATCACGCGCATAACGACGCAAGAAGCCCAAGTTAGAATTTGCCTTAGGTATAATATGATTGATGTGATTGACAAAGGTGAAGCCTGAGTCAAAAACCACANAACCTTTTTTTGAACGTATGAAATTCCAGAAAGATTTCGGGTTGGATTTGAGTTCAACTTCATACCGAGCGATGTATTGATTGTATAACTGTTTATCAAGAGCATTAAACTCTCTTGAAAGTCGACTATACTCATCTTTAAAATTACAATTACCAGTGGATTTGTGCAGGTTAAAATATTTATTTCGCTTATTTTTAAGCCTTTTTAGGTTTCTTGTATACCAGGGGAGTTTGTGTATACGGGCGGGGCGTACAGGTACGATGCTGCAAACTACTTCTAAAACGTTAATAAGAAAAGTATCAAAACATTCAGAGACTGATTTCGAGTTGAAGAGACTTTCCCAGTTTACATCCAAAAGCCTAGCATTCAAGTCTTCAAAGTTAACTCCTCCAAAGTCATAAGTGCGCGGTTCATTGAGAGAAACTGGGCTAAAATTTAGCACTTCTAGAGTTATTGAGAGAGGAACATGGTGCATGTCCGGGCTACAGAGTGGAAATTCACACTCATCTAAATTGAAACTTAGGTTCTCGTCAACAAAGACAAGATCTAAAATATTATTCAGTCTANACCAAGTGGGTGTACTACTTAAATAAAGAGGAGCTTGTGACCTATACGACGACGTTCGGCCTTGACAATTCAGGGACCGTCGAGGAGCTGCGAAAACGCCTCTCTACATTTGTACAAGAGGAAGGGGAGACTGAGAACCATCCCGATCGGGTCACCGACTTAGCACTTAAGCGTACGGGGAACGCACCAACACCGAAGAGATCCGAAGTGCTACTACTAGCGCCTACACAAAAACCCATCAACGACGACAGCACAAGAGGAACGCCGAACATGCCCATGTATCCAGTATACGTCGACTCACAACGATCAGCCCCAACTTTAAAGGACCGCGAACGCAAATGGGGCGTCAAATACGATGGCGGCATGGACCCGCTTAGTTTCGTCGAACGCGTCGAGGAATTAGCAGACGGGTACGAGATAGAACGTGCGTTCCACGAGCATTACCCGATTTATTAAAGGATAGAGCCCTCGTCTGGTTACGAAACAATCATAGCCACTGGAAAGACTGGGAGACGTATAAGCGAGATTTCCTGAAGTTTTTCTTGAATTCCCGGTATTTTGAAAGACTCGATGATGAGATACGGCAGCGTGCTTAACGGCCCAGAGAGGCATTTAAAGACTATGTGCTAGCTGTACAAGGGCTAATGCGTAATTCCGACTATTCGGAAGCACAAAAGCTTCGACGCATATATAAGAACTGCCGAAGCGAGTACCAGCTGTATATTAAGCAAACTGAATTCAACACTCTTGGAGAGTTGGCAGGTCTGGACGAAGAACACGAGAAAATTGCAGCAGAGAAGAAGTCGCAACAAGCGTTGCCCCGCGCAATAACCCCGAGACGAAATGAAGAGCGCAACTACGCAGGAGGAGCAGCAAAGAGAGAGGTATACGATGCCAGCAAGACGGTACGATGGAGGCAATTATGCGCCACCTATGGGACAACAACGTAAAAGTGAAGAATCTAGCCGAGTAAACCCATGAACGGCGTGCAGACGATGCGGCGAAGACGGACATTTCGCCTACGAATGTCGCAACAATATCCAGCAATTCTGTTGGACGTGTGGTCGGCGGAACATTCGAACATCAGACTGTTGCCGCGGACAACAGGGTAACGGCGAATTCCCGACGAAGAGTGGGGTCTCCAGTAACGAAACCTCAGTCAATGTAACACCAATGCTTAAGCAAGCGGAAGAGCGAGTAATCGCCATAGCAACAGTTGATGGTAGAGCAGTAACAGCGGCGGTAATCGAGCAGTCACGAAGAGTGAACAAAAGAGTGGTGATAGGAGATGGCTAATCAATAGCGGTCACAGAAGCGATAGAGGCCATGGTAAAGGTGGGCGATCAAGAGCATAGGAGCGAATTACTCGTCCTACCAGGTTTAGTCGATGACATGGTCCTTGGGACTGACTACCTGGCAAAGGCTAACACAGCAGTGAGGTGCGTAGGGCAGACATTGACGATGAAGGCAGAGGACGATATTCGAACGAAGGCTGCATGTACCACGATGTTAGAAGTGCGCGAAGTAGAAAGACCTGAGGAAGGCAAAAAGGCTGCAAATGAACAACCCACATCCACCGAGGATACGACGGGAGTCAAAAATTCCTTAAAGAAGTTGCTTGCATTCGAGAAGATAACGGGGACAACAAACACCGCCGCCCATAACATTATAATGTGAGATGAACGACCCATAAAACCGCGCTACTTTCCCAAAAACCCGAAAATGCGGGAGGTAATAAACAAGGAGGTCGACGAATTAATAGAGAAGCAGTGCATCGAGTCCTCGCATAGCCCACACAGCGCGCCAATCGTGCTCGTAAAGAAGAAAAGAAGTGGAGACTTTGTGGGGGGGGCAACCTGTGACAAAAAAAAGCTAAAAGTTGTTATATTTAATTACAGAAATTGAGGTTGTGGTCAGCTGATTAAGTTAAGTTACATTTGACCAGTTTTTGTTTTTTATTTTGTTAACCTAATGTTTATAGTTTTTTTTTTATAAAAGTCTAGCACATTACCTAACCAGAACTACATAAATCTACATTTCGAACTTCTTACAAAAATTATAAAAATTCAACAAACTAAACTTTTAAACTTTTTGTGCAAAATTTTTAGGTATGCAGTTTTGTAGTCAGTTTAATTCAAGTAGGTTAAAGTGAAAATTTCAAGACGCTAGGAAATCGCGTTCATTTTTAATAATTTTTTTGGCTGACGGTGATAAGAGTTTTCTTCTATATAAAAGGCACTATCCTAAGGTAAAACGTGATTAAACTTAACCCCTACTTGGCTTCTTATATTTTTAATAACTAATCTTTATATACGGACCACACTAAAAGCTCCTTTTCATATAAAAGTTCGTACGTGTCCTACCCGTGACGAACATTGTCCCACCCGGGACAGAAGAAATATCGGATTTATTGTATAATATTGTATAATAAAGCCATCGCTTTTTTGTAGTTTTTGCTTTGTTTGTGTTCCTGGTTCTTTGTTTTATTATAAGACATCAAGTTCACACAGAAAAGTAAAGTAAATTCGCAGAGTTTCCGTAACATATATCTGCTGCAAAAACCAGGTTCTTTTTTTAGTCCCACCCGTGACAGAAGAAATAAGTCAGATTTTTTCCATATAAAAGTAAGCTGGAATTTTTTTCGTATCTTGTAATAACTCACATAATAATCAATTATGTGTAGCTTTATCAAAATGTAGAATTGTTGAGTACTACTGCAAGTGGCTGACCGAGAAAATGGCAGAGGTGAAGAGGACACCAGAAAAGTTCCTGGACTACACAATTGTAAACAACGAACTGTATCGACACATCGCAGTCCAGATGGATGATGACGACACAATACGGTGGCAGCTATGCGTGGCAGCGCCACTACGTGAGAGAGTACTGAAGGAAGTTCATGATAGTCCAAGCGCAGGACACATGGGCATCCGCAAGACGATAACGAGAGCGACGGCACGTTACTACTGGCCCGGCATGTTCAGTTCAAAGAGGTATGTCCGACAATATACTGCCTGCAAGATTTACAAGCCCAGCCAACAGAAAACTGCGGGAAAGATGCTGAACCAGATCGCATAAGCACATTGGACCACAGTATGCACAGACATTGTGGGACTTTTGCCACGATCAAAGCACGGAAACACAACACACAAATGTATAAATGATGCAAGAGTGCTTCGCGTAACTACATCCATTCGTACATATGTACATATGTTTGTATAGATATATTTATGACGAAGCAAACAGGCTTCGTCGATGTACCGATGGGCATATGTACATATGTACTTATGTCATTCTGCAAAACCGCCTAACTGACATTGGCAGCCAAAAATTGGATTTGCTCGCACAAGCTCTTGGCTCAATCCTTATCCATTCGTCCTGAAATATACTAGCGAAAATTGCGATTTCTTTATAAAAAAGAGAAACATTTTGAAATATGAGTGTTTTTACTCTCTAAAAAATAATTTATGCAACGTCACATACGCGGTTTTGTATTTTGTTAAAATGTATGTACATATGTTTGTGTATGTACATATGTTTGTGTATGTACATATGTTTGTGTACATGTATATATGTACATATGTAGTACAAACGAAAACAAATCTAATTAGAGCTAGCAAAGCTGCTCGTTGATATAAATGCGAACTGTACTGATTGTCAAAAATTGTGTGTTTGTTGTACATTTGTTCATGTTTGTCATTGTGCGTGTAATTTTCTAGAGTAGTTTTGTGCTCTCGCTATCTCCTTGTATTAACTCGTCCTTCGTTGGTATACTCTGATGAACATATGTGAGGATGTTAGCAAGGCCAACTTATATAAGTTAGTGTTACAGGAGCAGTTGAAATTTTCGCCCGATGTTTCTTAAAGAAAGCCATAAACGTAGCGACCGGTGATTTAACTTGGTGTTGTTTTGCTCTAGACTGCACCGTTTGTGGGCCTGTTGAATGAATTTATGTCTTGGTTATATGAAAGATCAAAAAATTTGGATTTTCTGGCAAGTTGTACAACTTATCGCTGCATTAATGGCCATGTTATACAAACGCATTTAATTTGCGTTTATTTTGTACACTAAATAACCGAAAATGGATAACTCAGCCGAAATAGGTACGTGCTTTCGTTGAATTTTATAAATGTAAGCCGAAACTATGAAATTGTATAAATGAGATTTTACAATGAGACTGCTCGCAAAATTGCAATGCTTGTGGGCAAAACGTCCAACTTGATTGCGGATTGATTTGAACCAACGTTTTCGGCTTGCATTATGTCAAAAGGATGTGTTTGTTGTAATTCATTCTGTCATTTACTACCATTATGCGTAGGCCAATTCATGAAATCATTTCATGCGTTCATGACTTCAATTAACGCGAAATAGAGTTTATGCACTTAGTTTTTACTCAGATCGATGAAATGATTTCGTGAATTGGACTACGCATACATGTATACTAATGCTTTTCATTTATAAGATAATTTTATGTTTTTATACTCTTGCTACCACATGAATATATGAATTCGTGATAAGAATATATGAATTCGCCTTGGAAGATAGAAAGCAAGTAAGAATAAATGCCGAACAAAGGAATTTGTCTTCTTTCAACTTAAATAAATGCACTTTGCAAACAAAAGTGCGTACGTTACTTAGTGCCTTGGTAATGGCGAATTCGTAAGGATCTATTGATTGCATTATAAATATTTTCATTTATTTGTTAAACATACAATTACTTTCATTACAACCCGGTCCTATGAATGCTAGAAGCCCGAATTCATATAAGGTGGTGTTACCGGAAAATGAATAAATAAATTTTATGTATATCAGAAAATTAATAAGATGAAATGAAATTATTGTTTGATTTCTAACCAAACCTATGTTTGTATCTCAATCGCCTAATGGTTTGCGAACCGTAAACATATGTTTACACATCCAATATCGTGAGTAGGCATATATGTAATACTCCTATATTGGCAGTAAGAGCTAGTACCGTCCGAAAACACTACAGTTCAGACATATCAATAAACACGTACGAAAGAAAAGGAACACATACGTTTATAAATAAACATGTACACAACACATATACAAAAACGGCACTCAAGTACAGAATACATTGACAAAAACGGTACTAGACTGTCTCGCTTTGATTTCGGAATGCTTACATATTGAGAAGTTAGCTTACTGCCAATATAGAAGTATTACATATATGTGAGTAGGTACCTGGTACTCACACCTTTTTTAAAAAGTTTCACTTCTATAATGTGTACGGTGTGACTAGGGTTGTCAGATTTTGAAACGGAGAAAGGAGTACATTTATATTTTCCATAGAAAAAAGGCAGTACATGACATAAGAAAGGAGTACAATTTTTTTTTTTTTTTGTGCAATTTATTGATACAAATTACCATTAATTAGGTACAAACAAACAAAGATATCTTAGAAATCTTTTTCAAAGCAACAATAAATGTGAAAAATAAATAACTATATCGGTTGGCTTTTCAATAGGGGTGGTTGTTAAAGAGATGGAGATCGAAGGGGGAGTGGACGTGGCACCTTTTCCGACCTTTTTGGAGAGGGCATGAAAATGTTACTCCCGACCACCCTATGGTTCCCTAGGGACCCCTTAGAAAAATGACCAAAAGTCACAATTTTCACTTGCGTTTTTTCGTTTGAAAAAGGTTGAATATTCATTTGCATGGGACATTTTATATACCCTTGGTGCCGCGCCCACTCCCCCTTCGCTCACCACCTCTTCAACGACCGCCCTTGTAGTAAAGATTCCAGACTCTTCCTGAATGTATGGCCATTTTTTTTATTTAAGCCTTATAAATAATTTAATATTTTTCTGATTTTTATATCCGAGCGCCCTGCACCTACCTTGCGGCCATGCTTACACATTTTCACTATCCCACTTAACTTTGCTTATTAAGTAGTGTTTTCCACAATATGAATGGCAAAGTACAGGGCGTAAAATAACAACTGTCGCACAGGTTTTTTGAAAAATAAAAGGGTTCTTTATAAATTTTGTTAAACAAAGTATTTTTTTGTTAACTTTGTAAATATTTTACTTTAATTTTATTAATTGGTTTTAAAAATTTTAATCCTTATTTGCATTTTCCAGCTTTAGGAGATAAGTACATGCGGCACACACCTCTTTTTCAGGTGTGTTTTTTCTTAGAGTTTGTATAAAGTATATAGGGTTGGTCGAATGAATTCCCTCCTAGTGGGAGGAAATTAGTCTATGGTTACAGAAGATATGTAATAAAGTAACCGACGAAGACTTGCGTGCTCCCAAACCCCCTGGTAAACCCAAATGAAGGTTAAATTTAAAAACTATTCAATAACGACTTTTTTTACTTGCGCTTTTCTCTCAAAGTGTTTATCGCCAGTAAACCCAAATGAAGGTTAAATTTAAAAACTATTCAATAACGACTTTTTTTACTTGCGCTTTTCTCTCAAAGTGTTTATCGCCAGTAAACCCAAATGAAGGTTAAATTTAAAAACTATTCAATAACGACTTTTTTTACTTGCGCTTTTCTCTCAAAGTGTTTATCGCCAGTAAACCCAAATGAAGGTTAAAATTTAAAAATAAATTAATAAAATTGAAGTAAAATCTGCGGATAATTAACAATGAACTACTTTTTCGCAAAATCTATAAAGGCCAATTTTATTTTTCAAAAAAAACTGTGCAACAGTTATTATTTTACACCCTGTATATGATAAAATATTAATAGCTGGAAAAAGGAGTACAAAAGAAGTACAAAACTAGTAAAGGAGTACATTTCCAGATATTTTTTTTTGGAGTACATGGGAGTACATTGCAATAAAAAGGAGTACGTTTATTCCCCAAAGGAGTACGTCTGGCACCCCTAGGTGTGACACACGCATTTTTTTCACTTTTCGAGAGGGGTGTCTATGAAGAACAAGTTCTAAAATGGTTGGAAGAAATATCGTTGAATGGAAGCGATAGTGAGGACAATTTGGAAGAAGATTTCAGTGAATGGGTCTTATGAATAAAAAAACTAAGCAGCTGCTTTTTCTTGAGACTTCATACCTTTGCTTGATTTATTCATACAAATTTACGTAAAAGGTCTGAAATTTTAAGAAAAATTAATTGCTTAGATCTTTATTTATTTATTTATTTATTTATAGCAGTTGCTTTCTCTGAGATTTTATAACTTTTGCTTGATTTACTCATATAAATTTACGTAAAAGGTCTGAAATTTTAAGAAAAATCTATTGCATAGTTCTTTATTTCTTTATTTATTTACAGCCAATGAATGCAATAAAAATTCTTATAGGCTAAGTAGAAAATAGTTTGACATTATTAATACACAATAACAAAAAATAAAACTACTTAGAAAAAAGATTCAGAGAATTCCTAAAGCGATTTTTTAAAGTTGAAAAATTGATATCAACATATTTAAAAATTCTTTTGAATTCAATTAAGGCTCTAGTGATGGGAGCATTTCGTGCATATAGAGCCCCAAAAATACCAAAATGGAAAAACTCTGAGCAGCGTAGAGGTCTGGCAGGTAAATTTAAAGAAAATCCTCTAAAGGAGCACGGGACAGTCTACAACACCACAGACTAGATCGAAAACAAAAGATAAAGAAAGGATTATTCTCCTACTTTGCAAGGATTTTAAGTTTATCAACAGGCATATCGATTCATAGGCGGGTATAGAGTCCGAAAAGCGTAAGTTATGTAGCGCAAAGCGTAGGAAAACTTTTTGGATCAGCTCAATCCTAGCAATATGACACGCATAATAAGGAGACCAGATAAAGGACGCGTATTCAAGCCTGGAGCGAACAAAAGCCATATACAAAAGTTTCAGTGTATACGGGTCGGTGAATTCCCTACCATGGCGCCTTACAAAAGCAAGCATGGAATACGATTTTGTAATAATAAAATGTATATGATTAGCGAATGTAAACTTTGAGTCAAAAATTACTCCAAGGTCCTTAATTTCATTTAAATGCTGTAGTGGCGACATGGAAATATGATAAGAGCTCTGAATAATATTACAACGTTAGGTAACGTAAAAGCATTTATTTGTATTCAACGAAAGACGATTTTTTATGCACCAATTGCTAACATTATCGATATCGTTTTGCATAAATTGAGAATCGAGAGAGTTACTGATCGGAGAATAAATCTTAAGATCATCCGCGTAAAGCGGAAACTTTGACGAGGAAAAACATGTACAGATATCGTTAATAAAAAAGGCAAAAAGCAATGGACCCAGGATGCTACCTTGGGGGACTCCTGAGCGTGCAACAAAAGGCAGAGACCTAACATCGAAAACAACCATGCAAGGATGATTGTGTAAGTACGATGAAATCCATCTCACGAAACTGAGTGGAAACCGACGCAGGCTAATTTTTTTAACAGGATACTATGGGACACCCTATCGAAAGCCTTATAAAAATCAGTATAGACCGTGTCCACCTGAAACGCTAATTTGAATGCAATTATGCAGTCATCTGAAAACACTACTAAATTTGATGCCGTTGAGCAGCCCGGTATAAAGCCATGCTGCTGCGGACATATTGAATTCTTAGCAGCAGATAAAAGTTTGTCTTGGACAATGCACTCAAAAAGTTTTGACGTGGCAGAAAGCTTTGAAATGGGCCCGTAGTTGCTGATATCGTTTTTGTTACCACTTTTAGAAACGGGAGTGATGAAAGCTAATTTCCAATCATCTACAAAAGTGCCCGACGATAAGGATTTATTAAAAATTTCCAATAATGGATACACTAAAGATTCACACTGTTTAAACAAAAGTACAGACAAACCATCAACGTCAGTTTGTGAGGAGGGTTTAAGCCGAGCAATGCCACAAAGCACATCCTCAGAAGTAAGTGTTAATTTGCCAAATTCAAGAGATTATTGAATATCGAAAGAAACGTTCTCATCACTATTGGAATCCCTTGTGAAATTGGACTTAAAAAATTCAGCGAATAAATTTGCGGCTTCTGTAGGAGTATTAGCAGCATTGTCACCCATAAAAAGTGCCGACGGAATGCTGAAACAAGATTTTTTCGAATTAACGAAATGCCAAAATGCTTTTGGATTTGATTTTAAGTTGGTTTCAAAGCTAAGGACATAGTTTCTATGCAAAAATTTATCCAAACATACGAATTCATTGGAGTATTTTTTATACTGGCCGAAGTAAACATTATTATTACTTTTTTTGAACTTACGAAGAAACTTGTTTTTCTTATTTCGTAGTCTCATTAAAGCTGCATTGTGCCATGGCACCTTGTAATGCTTTTTTGTTAATACTGGAACAGTACATTTGCAAATGTCTGCAACAGTACTTCTAAAGGTCTCGAAACACTTGGAGACATCACAGTGGTGAAACAAGTTATCCCAGTTGACATCCAACAAAAGACCATTCAATTTCAAAAAATCGCATTGCTTAAAGTTAAATGATAAGCTAGAGTTAGCATTGCCAAGTTTAGAAAATTCAAAATCAACAACTAGAAGTAAATGGTGCATGTCTGTTTTAGTTATAGGAAAATTACACTCCTGTAAAGAAAAATTTACAGTTTTACTTAAAAATATCAAGTCTAAAGTGCGACCAAGTTTATTGGGAAAACAATTAATTTGCATGAGATCTATACTTAAAGCACCTAGATAAATTTCACTATTGCTATTAACATCACACGCAATGAGAGCTGATTTGGAAATGGTGCGCGACCAATTAACATTGCAGATGTTAAAGTCACCCAGCACGCAAAGATGATCACCTCCTACTGTATTCAAAGCGAGAGATGCAATGTTGTCGACATGTGCTGTGTAAATGCTGTGACTACTATTTGGCGGAATATACGAAACAGCAACAACAACTACCACGAATTCTAATACACAGTTGGTCGAGTAGCGCATTTTGATTTTCAAGCTCAATAATAGGTGCGTTCGTTTAAAATCTCCAACAGAAACCAACCAACTGCCAAATTCCGGCGAAATGTCATCTGTTCGCTCACAAGAGAGAAATATCCAAAATAGTACGCGAACAGAAAATTTGCAGAAACTTGCAAGTTAGACGAACAGCTGATATAATTTTTGTTTACATTCAAAAGTGTAAAATTTAAAACGTTCGAAAACTCATTACAAAGTGGTATCCTGGCACAGTTTATTGATTAAACAAATAACTACTTACTTATTACAAGTTTAATTAGTCGCATTTTGTAATTTTTAACTTCCAAACCATCAAATTCAATTTTGTGATTTGCGTAAATGCCAACCAGCTGTTTTTGATCAGCTGTTTTCCTGTTGGCAAATTGCTGTTGGCAAAAATTTTTCCAACAGAAACCAGCAGCTTCCCCTCAAAATGAAATGTCACTTTGCTCTCTCAATTTCCCCTACTTTGCAAGTTTTTTGCGTACGCGAACGTAAAAACTTGTAAGTTTTGGTTAAACATGAACAATTAACAGCTACGCGAACGAACCTAATAAAAGCACGGTGCTTACATAGCACAGCGATAAGAACGCCACCACCTCTCGCTAATCCAGTTAGAGTGAAGTTTCTATCTTTACGAAAGACGTTGTAAAGGTTAGAGTCGAAATAAATCTCTGTAGAAGTTTTCATTCAACCAAGTCTCAATGATGACAATAACGTCGTATTCAAGATGAGAACTAAACAACCACACAAACTGAGATTTTGTTCTTAGTCCAGAAATGTTTTGCATGTAGATTTTCTGGCGGCAATGTTCTCTACTTGAGCCGAGCGAAAAGGCCGTACAACTACGTTAGCAGGCCACAGCTCAGGCAGTAATAGCTTCGAGTATGAATTTACGTGTACACCCAGTTTGAAATTAATACTTTTGAGAGTACTAGCATGGACACCTTTCTTGACAAGGCTGTAGCAAAACATCGAATTCTTTTCGATACCAGTGCGATTTGAGATAAACTCTTTAACCATATAAGCCGTGACTGAATTTGAAAAGGGCGAAAGATGTAGCCATTTATAACGTTCGGCTACTTCAAGCTCAGTGTTAGAGTTCGAACCAACAGAAAGTGGTTTAATATTAGTCTTCCTTTTGTTTTCGACATTCTTTCCATTTGAGTTGGGTGATCGCGAATCGACTGTATTATTGTTATTTTCAATATTTTCACTTGTTTTATTTAGAGAGTTAGGGCAACGCGAAGTAGAAGTAGCAATAGGTGCAGTTTGCTCAATATTAGTTTTCCTTTTGGTTTCGACATGCTTTCCATTTGAGTTGGGCTGTATTATTGTTATTGACAACATTTTCACTTGTTTTGTTTAGAGATTTGGACTGCTTTTACACAGTTCAAGTATTGAATTCAATTCTGCTCGCATGTGGGAAAGGGGGTGAGAAGAAAAGGGACGAGTACATATGCGTCTGTACCGTCAAGTCATTTCAACTTTCTTGATTTGCTTTTGGCATTTTCGTTGCTTCCAAAGCCTAACATCTTCAAAATTAAGTTTGAAACACTCGCTGAAATCTAGCGAAGATATCATTGCAGCTATTGAACACTTCAATAACTGCATCCAAAAAGTTGCTTGGAGATCAACACCCATTCTAAGAAAATCAGTGTACACGAATCTCTTCTCTTGTAAAAGAAAAACTGACCAAAAAACACCAGGCTGGAAAGAAGTGGCAGCAGACTAGACGGATGTCAAAGACAAAACAAGATTAAACACGCTAACGAGAGAGCTCAAAGAAATCTTGCAAAAAGAACGCAATTCCCAATTTCATCATTACCTCAGTAACTTAGATGCAACAGCTGCCAGCGGTTATTCCCTCTGGAAAGCAGCAAACAAATTAAAGAAGCCAACTCTGGCACAACCCGCCATCAGAATGGAAAACAACCAATGGGCTAAAAGTGATCTCGAAAAAGCAAGCACATTTGCACGGCACCTAAAAAATGTGTTTGCTCCGCATGAAATTGAACCCTCTCCCTATTCTGCACAAAAAGTAAGACAGACTCTCGAACCCTACCAAATGGACCCACCCATAAAAAAATTCTCAAAAGCTGAGGTTAAGGAAGCGATCAAAAAAATCAAAGCTAAGAAGGCTCCCGGTTACGATCTAATCACTGGAGAAATATTAAAACAGCTCCCGGAAGAAGGAATCACTTTCCTGACTTATATTTATAACGCAATTCTCTCATCTGGTTTCGTTCCACCTCAATGGAAAGTTTCCCAGGTAAAAATGATTCCTAAACCAGGAAAACGTGCAGACGAGTTGAATCATATCGCCCAATCAGTTTGCTACCCATCGCCTCTAAAATTCTGGATACTCTTTTTCTCAAAAGATTGATGCCAGTAGTAGAACAAAGAAAGATTATCCCTAATCACCAATTCGGTTTTAGGAAAAAACACACTTACTTTACAAAGAGTACTGGAACTTGGTGTGGAGATATATGAAATTAATCGCATGGTCATGGAGAAAATATGGAGCTATTGGAAAAGGGGGCGTGCTACCTACCATACAAGCCGGATTTCATACTGCATATCTCTGGAAGTGTTCATGGTACAGTACTGGAACTTCGTATGGAGATATATGAAATCAATCACATACTCATGGAGAAAAATGGGCTCTTTGAAAAGAGGGAATGGCAAAGTATAAACGTACTGACTTTTACTTTTCTTTGAATATGAATGTGTATATATTTCTTTTGTAGGCATGTTAGTGAGTGAAATCCTAAACGGCTGGAGGGATTTTAGCAAAGCTTTGTGTGTGTGTTTGAGTGGGTTTCTGGATACTTTTGTTTCCCAATTTAACCCGCCAGTTGGCGCTGGAGTTGAGTTATTACTAAAAATCTTTTTTATGATCCGATGTAGCGAATATTCAAAACATGTATTGGAAACGGTAAAGGCAGTACAAGTGCAAAAAGAGCTGCCAGGTGGTGCTGAGGTCGAGTTATTACTAAAATCGACAAGTGAGAACAGGTGCCGTGAATGTCAGACTAAATCGACCTATTGAACCATTGATGTGATTTGCCTACATTATTATGCGTTAGAGCTTCGGAGACACCACGGTTGAGTTGTGCAGTAGTAAATCTCAAATACCTTAAAAGCCAGTTTCATTAAAGCAATTTAATGATAATTTATTTTTTTACTTGAATTTAATATGGAACCTGACAGAGAAAAAAATCATTTTTCACTTAAATTGTTTTCATGAAACTAGATTTTAAGGTATTTCATCTGAAATAAGACTGTGTATCTACTTACATATCAGGGTTGTTGCGAATATTCGCATTCGCATTCGCTACCCCGGAGCTTCCGCATTAATTTTAACATTCGCATTCGATTTCGCAGTCGCAAAAATCAATGCGGAACTTTTGCGAATGCGAATATTGAAGGGACCGAATTTTACAGTCTTCTTGTAAGAGTTAAACTTGGCAAAATATTATTATTCCGAAATAAAAGTACTTTCCGGATAATAAACAAATCGCTTATCCAAATTAAACAAGTTTGGTATCAAATGAAAGAGGACTAAAATAGCTTTAAAACTGAAATGTCTAAACGAAGAAAGCCACATATTGATAAATACTTCAATAAAAATTTAATAACAATAGAACAAACCTTGGGTCAGGTATGTATTTATATGAATTTGTTTAGTATCAGATTATAAAAAAAATTATAAATCGAGGTGGTAATCTTCGTTCGTGTTTTCTGTTTAAAAGCTATTTCAGTCCTCTTTCATATGATACCAAATTTGTTTAATTTGGATAAGCGGTTTGCTTGTTAATCGGAAAGGACGTTCATTTCGGAATAAAAAATATTAAGCCAAATTTAACTCGTAAACAAGTAAGAAAGTCTAAGTTCGGGCGGAGCCGAACATTAAATACCCGGCGCAAGTATTAAATATATGTTTTCCACCTTTCCGAAAGCTACCGCTACATGATAAGCCGGGGTGTATACATTTTAAGTAAATTAGCGTCCTTAAATTTCGAAATATTGAAATTTCAAGCATATCTGAAATTTACCGTTATATGAAAAGCGGCCTCAATTTTAGTCCGATTTCAACAATTTTCAACGGTTTGCTTTTATGTGGCAAGCACAATAACCATACCGAGCTTGGTACAAATTGCTAGAACGGTTAGCGAGATACATATATGTGATCACAAGTGGGCGGTGCTACGCCCATTTTCCAAAATTTTGTCATAAACGTATTTCTTGGTAAAGAATTGTTGCAATCATCAATTTTGAATAAATTAGCTTCAATATTTACTGATTTATCGAAGATTTTGTATTTCTCGAAATTACCGTTATATGGGATGTGGGCGTGGTTATTGTCCGATTTTTTAAATTTTCAGCCATTTAGTATGCTGTACCAAGGCCAACAACTGTGCCAAGTTTGGAAGAAATTGGTGCAGCGGTTACCAAGATATACACATGTAACCATAAGTGGGCGTGGCTACGCCCATTTGCCAAAATTTTATAATATTCTTATTTTTCGTCTAAAACTCATTGTAAATATCAATTTTGAGTGAATTATCTTCAGTAGTTACTAAAATATCGCAGTTTTCGTATTTCTTAAAATTACCGTTATATGGGAGGTAGGCGTGGTTATTATCCGATTTCGCCCATTTTCAATACCATCCGTCCCACGCCCAAAAGAAGTTCACGTACCAAGTTTCGTTAAGATATCTCAATTTTTACTCGAGTTATCGTGTGCACAGACGGACGGACAGACGGACGGACGGACGGACGGACAGACAGTCACCGCTTAATCGATTTCTCTTTTCATTCTGATCATTTATGTATACATTTGTCTATATCTATCTCGATTCGTTTTGCCTGTTACAAACAACCGTTATGTGAACAAAGTTATAATACCCTTGTGCACAAGTGCGCTCGGGTATAAAAATAACAGTTATTTTCGGTCCCTAGAATTTTATGCAAGTGCACTGATAACACGTATATCAGACCAGTCACTGAAGAAAGCATTAAAAATGAGTTACAAAAACTGAAATCCAAAAACGCTGATGACGTGACAGGTTCTCCAAATTCCGAAACAACCAAAAGAATGAGAATGAAGAATTCTTTGGAAAACAACGGTGTTTAAAGAACGATCGTGCCATGATGCTAGATTGTGAAGATGAAAGTCAGGAGGATACATCCGACATTTGCGGCCCCGATGAAATTCTCAGAAAGTAATTATTGCACCGCAATAAAAATAAATAAATATAACTGAAAGTCCTCTCAACTGGTGCCGTGTCAATCGAAATTCAATTTTGTCAAGTTTCAAGTTTTTCAAGTTTGTCGCCTAGAGTGAGTAGTTATAAAGTGGCGCAGGTTTGATTTACGACCCTTTAAAAAGTTTTTATTAAATACAATGTTCCAATTTTTAAATTCAAGTACTAAAAAGACAATTAAGTATTATCATGAGTTTCAAGTTTCGCGAACCGGTTCACTTTTCACTTTTGGTTTTCATGTATTTACTATGGGCGGAATACAAATTTTCGGTCGAAACTCAGGATAAGGCAGATTATTAAAAATTACTAACCTTTCCATTTTTTATTTACCTAAGTCACCTAATTTACCCACCTAAATTATTTCTTAAAAATACATGACATCCGCATTCGCATCCGCATCCGCGGATGTTGCCTTTTAAACATCCGCATCCGCATTCGCATCCGCAGATGTCTAAAATTCCACATTCGCAACATCCCTAATACATATAAAGGATTTCTGTTGAACAATGATACGCACCCATTTTGAAATTGCCACCAATTATAAGAAAAAGTTTTTAGGGCAGATTCACTATAGATCCGGATCATCGTTGCCGGGAGGGAACTTCTTCATGAACATAACACTTTCGTTAGGTTATTTAAGGCGGCAAACAACCACCAAACCATAATCTTAGCCGATGAATGTGCCAATTGAAATCGTAAACGTGGACTGTTGGAGAAAATGTTTGACCAAAATGTTTAAACTAAAAATCTAATTTTGGGCGGGACGAAATTCGCCGGGTCTGCTAGTTTTGTTATAATGGCTGCGTTTATTTATTATATCTAATAAATGGGACTTAGTGGGGATAAGATTGACTAATGAGAAAAGTGGGTCATGCTGTACGAATTTTAAAACTTTTCGCTAAGTATAACGGAATTTTAAGTCACTTAGAACATACATATGTATTTCCTAAATGTAGATTTAAGCTAAAGGCGAATATGGGAAATTTTGTCTACCACAAAAGCAGAATTTAGAAATACGAAAGTGCGAAAAGTAGAATTTCGTGAAACAGAATTTCAAAATATGGAGCCTTCGAAGCCAGAATTTTGTAACAGAAGAATTGAAAAGGACCGAATTTGGCTCGAGCAGGATTTTTTTTATTTTTCAGAATTTTTCGATGTAGAATTTTGAAATGCAGCATAATGAGACGCTCCCTTGTTATACAGCAAGGCGTGTCACGAAAAGTTTAGCCTGTGTCAGTTTTATTTGAACACTTATGTCAATCAGTGGTAATTGCCTATTGCATCGCATTTCTCTTTCGAATCGTATTACAGAGCAGCCTCCTAGATTTTTTGTTTGGAAAATATAAACTTAGATTCCACGTACATATCGTCGTTTAAATTACAAAACCGCATATCAACAAAATGCAAAACCCCATATCAAGATTATGCAAAACCGCGTATGTGAGGTTGCATAAATTATTTTCTAGAGAGTAACGCGGTTTTGTACTTTAAACGGAGGTTTGCCATAGCCTGACGAGGGGTGACCGTTATTAGAAAACTTTTTCCTATCTAGTACATATCTGTGTATGGAATAGTAGCTTATGTCGAGAAGCTGGCTTTAGTATAATGCGGCATTCCCTTTATTCTTTAAACGACTAGGAATTTTTTGATGAGACTTTAATATTGACTGGCTACCCTGCAGGAAATGTATCTAACTATATGCTAACTTTAAATTGATTAGGAAGGAGCTAAAAGTCATTTATTACCTGTATATNTCATGCTGTACGAATTTTAAAACTTTTCGCTAAGTATAACGGAATTTTAAGTCACTTAGAACATACATATGTATTTCCTAAATGTAGATTTAAGCTAAAGGCGAATATGGGAAATTTTGTCTACCACAAAAGCAGAATTTAGAAATACGAAAGTGCGAAAAGTAGAATTTCGTGAAACAGAATTTCAAAATATGGAGCCTTCGAAGCCAGAATTTTGTAACAGAAGAATTGAAAAGGACCGAATTTGGCTCGAGCAGGATTTTTTTTATTTTTCAGAATTTTTCGATGTAGAATTTTGAAATGCAGCATAATGAGACGCTCCCTTGTTATACAGCAAGGCGTGTCACGAAAAGTTTAGCCTGTGTCAGTTTTATTTGAACACTTATGTCAATCAGTGGTAATTGCCTATTGCATCGCATTTCTCTTTCGAATCGTATTACAGAGCAGCCTCCTAGATTTTTTGTTTGGAAAATATAAACTTAGATTCCACGTACATATCGTCGTTTAAATTACAAAACCGCATATCAACAAAATGCAAAACCCCATATCAAGATTATGCAAAACCGCGTATGTGAGGTTGCATAAATTATTTTCTAGAGAGTAACGCGGTTTTGTACTTTAAACGGAGGTTTGCCATAGCCTGACGAGGGGTGACCGTTATTAGAAAACTTTTTCCTATCTAGTACATATCTGTGTATGGAATAGTAGCTTATGTCGAGAAGCTGGCTTTAGTATAATGCGGCATTCCCTTTATTCTTTAAACGACTAGGAATTTTTTGATGAGACTTTAATATTGACTGGCTACCCTGCAGGAAATGTATCTAACTATATGCTAACTTTAAATTGATTAGGAAGGAGCTAAAAGTCATTTATTACCTGTATATTTTCTTTGACGAAAGCTAACTATATTTCTATGGCGATGGCCGCGAAATAGTCAAGGGTGGTTTACCTTTGCATTAGATGTAGTCAAGCCTGGTTACCTCTGCATTTGATGTAACTAACTTGTAAGTAACTACTTTTGGACATAAAATATCAATGGGAAAAACAAAATATTATTTTTTTTATTTTTTATTTTTTATTTACTTTATTTATTTTTTTACATTTCATATTTTTTCTATATTCTGCTGTAGGTGGTCCCATATTCGAACTCGGTCAGACATAACTTCAAAATGATAATATGAAATTTCGATATTCCTTTTATTTGTCCTCAATTCGAAACAGTATTTGCGAAGTGCAGGATATTTAAATAGAAACGCGTTTAATGAAAACAATTTCCTTCATTACTCCTGCATTACTTGTCAACTAGTTCTAAGTTAGCTTTTTGTAGCTAACCACAAGTTATATATATTTAATAGAAATCCCGCAAAAAAGCTATCTACAAGTGGGTTATTTTTTATCAATTGATACTTTTTTTCTGCAGGGTAGTATCAGAACTATTTTGTGCACGTTTATTTGCCAAACTTCTTCAACGGCACGGTGCCAGAGAGTCATTCGCAATTGTATGCTGAGAATGCCGCATTATAATAAAGCCAGCCTTTCGACATAAGCTACTATTCCATATGAACACAGATGTATGTACATACAGGGTGTCCCAGAAGTAACGTGCTAAACTTTAGGGCAAGGTAGATGGGGGGGTGAGCTCACTGATAAACAAAAAATTTTCAGGTAAAAGTGTCACCGTTTTTGAAATATTTACATTTTTTCGAATTTAAAAAAAATCGTGCCTTTTCATGTGTTTTCTTTAACTGCAACTACAAACCGGGCAATACTTAGTAAATTTTTTATGTAAAATACTTCCAGATAGTTGCCTCTCCATACTCAAATGCAATGTAGTTAAAATATATTAAGGAACCATCATAAAATTAGGACTATTTCTGGATTTTTAACTTTTTGATA
>NW_016159147.1:31417-53898 GCF_001687245.7 Rhagoletis zephyria
ATGGACAATGAAAGCATCTGATGAGGCGGCTCTTGGAGTTTTCGAGAGAAAGATTCTGCGAAAGATTTACGGACCTTTACGCGTTGGTGATGGCGAATATCGCAGACGATTTAACGATGAGCTGTATGAGCTTTACAACGATATAGACATAGTGCAGCGAATTAAAATTCAGCGGCTCCGCTGGCTTGGCCATGTCGTTCGGATGGACAGAAACGCTCCTGCTCTGAAAATATTCAACGCGGGCCGCGATGCTGGGAACAGAGGAAGAGGAAGGCCTCCTCTGCGTTGGAAAGACCAGGTGGAGAAGGACTTGGCTTCACTTGGCATTTTCAATTGGCGTCAGTTAGCACAGAAGAGATATGACTGGCGTGCTGTTTTGGACTCGGCCAAAATCGCTTAGGCGGTTACAGCGCCAAATAAGAAGAAGAAGAAGATTTGGGTACGAATTTCCGTCATCCCTTGTCAGATTTGGTTTGGAGACAAACCGGTTTCGGCGTTGTGCCATCTTTAGTGTCATTTTTCGTTCTGGATAATTTTTGTTGGTTGCTCGTATTTATACTCCTTATTAACTACCTCTTTCGTGTGTTAGGTACGTCTTCTTAGTTTTGCAGTATTTGCGGTGCTGAATAGGTAGATGATTTGTTCTGGCTTGTGTTTGCTGGTAGGTAGAAGTCAGTGATTTTTACCTTCTTTGTTTTTGTAGTTAGTGTATTCCCTTCCATGTCCATCCTTATTATTTTGTTGTTGTCATATTTCTTCTCGTACAATAGTTTTAGAGGTTCCAACAGTACGTCCGATACAGTATTTATTTGCTCATTTATTATTAATCCTTTGAAGGTCTTCTGTTTATATATTTCCATATTTTCTAATATGTTCAATCTTTGTTCTTTATGTTGTACACGGAGAAGTTCTGTTGTTTGTCCAATCTTCATTGGTGTGCATTTATTTTTGATCATGTGATTTGCGAAGTTCGATTCTATTGTAGCCTCTGGTTTACGTTTTTTCTTATTATAATCCCTTATGTGTTCTCGATACCTTGTTCTTATATTTCGTCCTGTTTGTCCTATGTAGCTATATCGGCATTTGCAGGTTAACTTGTAAACGTCCTTCTAAACGGGTCTTCCTCGCTTATTTTCTCTTTCAGTATTCTTCCCACAGTGTTCCTTGTTTTAAATGATGTCTGAATGTCGTACTCATGAAAGAATTTGGCAAGTTTATACGATGTCTTTCCCGTGTAAGTTAGAACTGCCCAAGTTTTCTTATTGTTTTCCTCTTTACTTGTCTTTTTCGATTTTGTGTCCTTTCTTATTTTTTTATCTTCTCGTACAATAGTTTTAGAGGTTCAAACAGTACGTCCGATACAGTANTTTGTTCTGGCTTGTGTTTGCTGGTAGGTAGAAGTCAGTGATTTTTACCTTCTTTGTTTTTGTAGTTAGTGTATNGTGTGTTAGGTACGTCTTCTTAGTTTTGCAGTATTTGCGGTGCTGAATAGGTAGATGATTTGTTCTGGCTTGTGTTTGCTGGTAGGTAGAAGTCAGTGATTTTTACCTTCTTTGTTTTTGTAGTTAGTGTATTCCCTTCCATGTCCATCCTTATTATTTTGTTGTTGTCATATTTCTTCTCGTACAATAGTTTTAGAGGTTCCAACAGTACGTCCGATACAGTATTTATTTGCTCATTTATTATTAATCCTTTGAAGGTCTTCTGTTTATATATTTCCATATTTTCTAATATGTTCAATCTTTGTTCTTTATGTTGTACACGGAGAAGTTCTGTTGTTTGTCCAATCTTCATTGGTGTGCATTTATTTTTGATCATGTGATTTGCGAAGTTCGATTCTATTGTAGCCTCTGGTTTACGTTTTTTCTTATTATAATCCCTTATGTGTTCTCGATACCTTGTTCTTATATTTCGTCCTGTTTGTCCTATGTAGCTATATCGGCATTTGCAGGTTAACTTGTAAACGTCCTTCTAAACGGGTCTTCCTCGCTTATTTTCTCTTTCAGTATTCTTCCCACAGTGTTCCTTGTTTTAAATGATGTCTGAATGTCGTACTCATGAAAGAATTTGGCAAGTTTATACGATGTCTTTCCCGTGTAAGTTAGAACTGCCCAAGTTTTCTTATTGTTTTCCTCTTTACTTGTCTTTTTCGATTTTGTGTCCTTTCTTATTTTTTTATCTTCTCGTACAATAGTTTTAGAGGTTCAAACAGTACGTCCGATACAGTATTTATTTGTTTCATCTTTGCAAGGTCGTAGTAAAGCAAACGCTTATTTATTATCTGATTATTGTTGCAAAATTTTTGCTCATTCTGCGCTACTGTTCAGTAAATAACATATACATATCGCTCACCGTCTTCAAAAGAGTCACAGCTCAAAAATTGGCATTTTTGAGATTATGCGTTAAAAATGTACACAGATCTTATATTTAACTTTCAGCAAAAGCTGGAGCAAATTTTTGTTATAGTTTGTTAAAAAACCTAAGGTAAAGTCGCCCTTGCCCATATGATTATCATGTGCTAAGAAATTGTTTTCCGCATTTTCTGACAAACGTACTATTTTGAGTTGTGACTCTTTTGAAGACGGTATGCAATATGTGTGCATGGATATGAAATGCAGACCTTCCTTTTATTGAGTTTTCTTCTAAGTAATACACACATACATACATATACTTATTCTATTTACGTGTGTATATTTTTGGTTTCTTATTAATATCCTTATAATGACGAATCAAAACATTTAAAAGAAATAAAAAATTTATATTGTTTTTTCTGCTTTTCTTTACTCTCAGTCTTCACCAGACGCCCACTTTTCTCATTAGTCAATCTTATCCCCACTAAGTCCCATTTATTAGATACTAGCAATTACCCGACGTGGTTCGCGGCGCCTTAAATATATTTTTGAAGTAAAACTTCTTAGGCGGCGGTATCGCAAAAATGGAGTGAAATTTTTAAAACTGAAAATGTTACATGAGTGAGAAGGAAAATATAGGTAGTATAGGGAAGGGGAAAAAAGAAATCAAGCGACGCATGTCGGGTATGAGTACCTGTATATGTATATATGTATGTTTGAACTCACGTATGTATGTATACATATATATATATGTATACATAGATATGTATGCATTAGAGGTATTTTTTTATTATTTCTGTTGCTTGAAAAATAAATTTCCTTTTGCTGTAAATTTGCTTGAAGAAACAAATATACGAGCGTTTTTTTCTTGAGAGCTGCAAACAGATTTAGGAAATTTTGACAAAGGATTTAAGAAATTTCTTATGCGTCATTTCATATGAATTTTTCGCTTTTCTTGAGAGCTATTAAAAGTTTAAAAATCACCATCTCCATCGAAAACCAGCAGCAGGATTCCAGCATTAGCTATAGCTGATTTTGATCGCCAAAAATCTCCAAAAGAATAGCAAGAACGCCTAACAACATGCAAAATTTAGTTACATACCCCTCATGCTGCCGGATTTTGCGGATTACACATTACACTTATTACTTTTCTATTCAGTATACTTTTAGGCCAACTGCTTTTCATTTTGAGAATTTTGGCGACGAAAATTTAGCGTAGTAACCAGAAATCGAGGAAAATGATTATTAAAACTCTTTTTAAATTTTTTTTATTACTTTTGAAAGTTTAGTGCATCTTGTTTTTATAGATTATTTTATTAAACAAGTAATTTTTAAGCAAAAAACACAACCAACTTCAATTCTCATATACAAATTTAGGAATACCGTTAATATTTTCATTATCCAATGATCGGATCTAAACGAAATTACGGGACGACCCTTGATGTTTGTCATTGTGCGTGTAATTTTCTAGAGTAGTTTTGTGCTCTCGTTATCTCCTTGTATTAACTCGTCCTTCGTTGGTATACTCTGATGAACATATGTGAGGATGATAGCAAGGCCAACTTATGTAAGTTAGTGTTACAGGAGCAGTTGAAATTTTCGCCCGATGTTTCTTAAAGAAAGCCATAAACGTAGCGACCGGTGGTTTAACTTGGTGTTGTTTTGCTCTAGATTGCACCGTTTGTGGGCCTGTTGAGTGAATTTATGTCTTGGTTATATGAAAGATCAAAAAATTTGGATTTTCTGGCAAGTTGTACAACTTATCGCTACATTAATGGCCATGTTGTACAAACTCATTTAATTTGCGTTTATTTTGTACACTAAATAACCGAAAATGGATAACTCAGCCGAAATAGGTACGTTCTTTCGTTGAATTTTATAAATGTAAGCCGAAATTATGAAATTGTAAAAATAAGATTTTACAATGAGACTGCTCGCAAAATTGCAATTGCAACTTGATTGTGGATTGAGTTGAACCAACGTTTTCGGCTTGCATTATGTCAAAAGGATGTGTTTGTTGTAATTCATTCTGTCATTTACTACCATTATGCGTAGGCCAATTCATGAAATCATTTCATGCGTTTGAGTAGAAACTGAATGAATGAACACCATTTCATGATTTCAATTAACGCCAAATTGAGTTTATGCACTTAGTGTTTACTCAGATTGATGAAATGATTTCGTGAATTGGAATACGCATACATGTATACTTATGCTTTTCATTTATAAGGTCAGTTTATGTTTTCATACTCTTGCTACCACATGAATATATGAATTCGTGATAAGAATATATGAATTCGCCTTGGAAGATAGAAAGCGAGTAAGAATAAATGCCGAACAAAGGAATTTGTCTTCTTTCAACTTAAATACATGCATTTTGCAAACAAAAGTGCGTACGTTAATTAGTGGCTTGGTAATGGCGATTTCGTAAGGATCTATTGATTGCATTATAAATATTTTCATTTATTTGGTAAACATACAATTATTTTCATTACAACCCGGTCCTATGGATGCTAGAAGCCCGAATTCATATAAGGTTGTGTTACCGGCAAATGAATAAATAAATTATATGTATATCAGAAAATTAATAAGATGAAATGAAATTATTGTTTGATTTCTAACCAAACCTATGTATATAACTCAATCGCCTAATGGTTTGCCAAACCGTAAACATATGTTTACACACCAATATCGTGAGTAGGTACCTGGTACTCATCCCTTTTTTAAGAAGTTTCACTTCTATCATGTGTACGGCGTGACACACGCATTTTTTGTGATGTAACCAGGGTTGCCAATTTGGTAAATTGTTACCAAAATTGGTAGAAAAAAATTGGGATGGTAAAAAGGTAAATTTTTTCCCATTTTGGTAGATTTTTGTTGAACTTTTCCTTCTCGCTTTATTTTTCGTAGTTATCTTTATATTATAAATCTCTTTCCAAAAGTGTAGAGTACTTTACTTTACTTTACTTTTATATTCATACGTATAAAGGAATATCGATATAAGGCGAACATATCGTGCTCCATTAAAAAGTCATTTTAGTAGAATGTATTCACGCACTATGGTTGTTCGCAAACAAAAATTTAATCAACGCCCTTTTTTATCAATCGCAATTGTTAAATGATAAAAACCACAAAAGACTGGCGGCAAAAAAAATCAAAAAAAAAATCAAGGGGTATTTTTAGCTGCACATTGTTGTTTATAATCAAATAAAATTCCATACATTAATTGTTCTAAAAACTCGGAGTAAAAAGTTCGAAATTTACACGATTTTCTTTTAATTTTTCTAAATGCTGTATATAGCTGGAGTCCTTGATTTGTATATGTTTGGGTAAAGCCCAAACAATATTCTTATACAAAAGAAAAAAAAATAAATTTTTACTTGAAAAACATTGTGAATATTAAAAAAAATCACCAGGCGTTTTTTGAGTTACTGTATTTGTCTATAATAACTCCAGTTCAAGTTTTTTCAAATGATGGAGTTTCGTGGTTGCTTTAAGTTTCATCACTTTCGCTTTTGGTTAAAGGAAACTCAGAATATGCTCTTAATATGATCTCAAATACCGTATAACTAGTTAAATAAACAGTTCCTTAAAAAGAATTTTAATTCTTATTGAAATAACTAAAAAAACTACAAAACTATAGTTTTTATTAAAATAACAAAAAAAAAATTATTGATAGATATTTTCCAGATTTGGTAGATTTTTTCAAGAGGATGGTAAGTATTTTTTTCGTCAGTGGCAACCCTGGTTGTAACTCTCCCAAAACTCTTATGGCCTCATTTATAAAATATATTTAAAGAGCTTTATGAAGTCAGATTTAAAAAACAAATTTCGATCTATGTAGCATTGTTTATTTTTTTAGTGTGGGTGTTAGTTAATATCTTTTCGAAGGTAATCAGAAAATATGTATCTTATAACTGGAGTCTATTATCGCAAACTTTCCTCAAACGTTTTTTAACTCAATATTCAAATACCATATATTTATCTAATTTGAAAAAATTTACCTGCTATACAAATATGTACTGCAGTATTAACTAAAATTTTCAAATGCTGTGAGAGGGAGTAACAAACCAAAAATACTTTTAAGGCACAACGAAACACGCCGGGTATTTGCGAGTATTTAATAATTAAATTAAAATAAAATTTTCAAACAGGTGGCTTAGCGTTTAGAAAATCCAATTTTGACAGGGCGTTAGGAAGTCAAGTTAGCTGCAGAAAACGGCGAAACTGTAATTTTCTTAGTGCACGCAAAGAAACCTGTGCTTATTGTTGGTGTTATTTCTTCATTTGACGTAGCGTTGCCGCTTTTGTTTAGGTATCGCACTTCGGCGTTAACGCCAGGCGTCAGAGAACGCTCATCACAACGATTTTGTGTAGGTATGGCAGTAGGCTTTCCTTAACCTTTTTCTTTTGACAGCCATACTTCAACATTTACTTTATCTTATCAATTTGCTTTAACTGAAATTTACAAAAATGGCCTCTCTAATAATGTTTTCAATTGAGGGACTCACAACGGTGTCGTAAGTGTCGTATTGTTGTATGTCGTAAACTTTAAAAGCTTAAATAAATGTTTATGGAATTTGAAACCACAACCAACTATTTTTCAGCACTGGGAGAATGCATAATATGACTTTGATGGTACTTTTCGCACCCCCTCAATATATTTTTTAGGCGTTTAATGTTTACGACATACAACAATACGACACTTACGGCAGCGGTAAGAAGTGTCCCCTATGCGGAAATGTAGTAAACTGTGTGAAGACCCCAAGTCGATCACTAAGGGCCTCCACAATTTGAATGTATTTTTTATATACATATATAAAAAAGCAGTGGAACCACATTTCCCGCTCATTAAGTACCGCCGCCGAAGAAGTAGTCGGACTTCAGCGAGCCCGAAAGAACAACTGGTACGATGAGGAGTGTCAGGAAGCTGCAGAGAAAAAAGATGCCGCCTACAGGGCCACGCTGCGATCGGGCGCAACGCGCGCTATGTGGGACCGCTATAGGGATCTGAAGAGGGAAGCGAGACGTATTTGCCGCAACAAGAAGAGAGAGGCAGAAATACGTGAGTGCGAAGAGCTTGAAATGCTGGCCGACAGGAGGAATGCCCGAAAATTTTACCAGAGAGTTAGGCGACTTACGGAAGGTTTAAAGACCGGGGCGCACTCCTGTAAGAACAATAATGGCGACCTAGTAACTGATGTCCAGAGCGTACTTAAATTATGGAGGGAACACTTTTCCGCCCTACTAAATGGTAGCAGCACGGAAAGTTGTGGAGAAGAAGAACCCGAGCCCGCAGTCGATGATGACGGAGTCGACGTTCCACCGCCTGACTATGACGAGGTACGTATAGCAATAACGCGGCTGAAAAACAACAAAGCCGCTGGAGCTGACAGCCTGCCAGCTGAGCTATTCAAGTACGGCGGCGAGGAGTTGATAAGGTGCATGCATCAACTCTTGTGCAGAATATGGTCAGATGAACGCATGCCCGACGACTGGAATTTAAGTGTGCTCTGCCCAATCCACAAGAAAGGTGACCCCGCCATTCGCGCCAACTACCGCGGGATCAGCCTTCTAAGCATAGGTTACAAGGTCTTATCGAGCGTATTGTGTGAAAGACTGAAGCCCACCGTCAATGAACTGATTGGGCCTTATCAGTGTGGCTTTAGACCTGGCAAATCCACCATAGACCAGGTATTCACAATACGCCAAATCTTGGAAAAGACCCGCGAGAAAAGGATCGACACTCACCACCTATTTGTCGACTTTAAAGCCGCTTTTGACAGCACTAAAAGGAGTTGCCTATACGCCGCTATGTCTGAATTTGGCATCCCCTCAAAACTCATACGGCTGTGTAAAATGACGTTGAGCAATACCACCAGCTCCGTCAGAATTGGAAAAGACCTCTCCGAGCCGTTCGCCACAAAACGGGGTTTCAGACAGGGCGACTCCCTTTCATGTGACTTCTTTAATCTGATGTTGGAGAAGATAATAAGAGCTGCAGAACTGAACCGCTCAGGAACAATTTACTACAAGAGCGTGCAATTGCTGGCTTATGCCGATGACATCGACATCATCGGTAACAAAAACCGCGAAGTCTGTTCTGCCTTTTCCAAGTTGGATAGGGAAGCAAAGCGCATGGGTCTGGTGGTAAACGAGGACAAGACGAAGTATCTCCTGTCATCAAACAAACAGTCAGCACATTCGCGCCTTGGCACCCACGTCACTGTTGACAGTTACAATTTCGAGAAAGTAGAGAATTTCGTTTACTTGGGAACCAGCATTAACACCGATAATAATGTCAGCATTGAAATCCAACGTAGAATCACTCTTGCCAACAAGTGCTACTTTGGACTGAGTAGGCAATTCAGGAGTAAAGTCCTCTCTCGACGTACGAAAACCACGCTCTATAAGTCACTCATCATGCCCGTGCTGGTATATGGCGCAGAAGCATGGACAATGACAACATCCGATGAGGCGGCTCTTGGGGTGTTTGAGAGAAAGATTTTGCGGAAGATTTACGGTCCTTTACGCGTTGGCGACGGCGAGTACCGCAGAAGATGGAACGATGAGCTGTATGAGCTTTACAACGATATGGACATAGTGCAGCGAATTAAAATACAGCGGCTCCGCTGGCTTGGTCATGTCGTTCGAATGGACACCGACGCTCCAGCTCTGAAAGTATTCAACTCGGATCCCGCTGGTGGTAGCAGATGAAGAGGGAGACCCCCACTGCGATGGAAAGATCAGGTGGAGAAGGACTTGGAGTTTCCAATTGGCGTCAGTTGGCACAGAGGAGAAACGACTGGCGTGCTTTCCTGAACTCGGCCAAAATCGCTTAGGCGGTTACAGCGCCAAAAAAGAAGAAGAAGAAGATATAGATACTTATTGTGTAATTTTGATAATTATTATAAGTGAATATACATATTAAATGAATTGTTAATTATATACATACGTGAGATCGAAATACATATGTACATATTTATATTGAAATTTGAAGTACATACATACGTACTTAGGTATCAACAAGTAAAAGGAAGTAAAGAAAATATTAGCAACAATGTTGTTAGGATAACTGTCTGCCTGCGTGCAGGACAGTATAAATAGAGCAGCAAATGTAATTTGAAATCACTTCTGGTAGAGTAGTCGTATACTCCAGTCGATCGTGCAAACGCAGATTGGAATGGCTAAGCAACGATTGTGAAGACTAAGTTGCTTAGTAGGTAGTTAAGGTATATGGTGTGACGTGAAAACGCTGCCAAAGCAATACGTTATATTGGTGTGACGTGAAAACGATGCCAAAGCAATACGTTATATTGATGTGATGTGGAAACGACGCCAAGGAAATACGTTATATTGGTGTGACGTGCAAACGCTGCCAACTAAATAGCGAAATAAAGAAGCGTCACTATAAGAATCATTGGCGTATTTATTTTAACGTTTGGATAAGGGAACCCAACATCCGACCGAGCCACAGCCCAGCTATAGACCGGATAAACCGGGTTTGATATATTGACCGGGTTGAGATATTTGAGATGGTTAGGCGAAATCAGCAGACAGCGTCGATCGAGCTAGCGCGTCATTACAACTTGCGCAGGAGGAAATGGCAACCAGGGGTAGGTGACCAAGTGCTGCTGAAGGCGCATCACCTATCGAAGGCGACGGAAAACTTCGCGGCAAAACTTGCACCGAAGTATGCTGGGCCGTACCGAGTGATGAACTTCGTTTCGCCAGTAATCGTCGACAAGGTACACAACGGTAAGAGGAGAACAGCACATCTGAGTGAGCTGAAGCCATTTTACGGCGATGAAAAGTCCGACGCGGCAAAGTCACCAAAAATCCTCCCCAGGCATGCACCTGAGCCTAATTCGACGCAAGGCGAAGAATAGGTAAATTTCGGTCATAGACAGAAATGTGATAACTCGGCAATTGCCAAATAGGGGAGCGATTGCCATGAAAAGGACACCCTAAGGGGAGAGAAGAAGAAGAGAAAATATAAGAGAAAAGAGGGAAGAAGAAGAGGTAGTTTAAAAGAAAGAAGAAGAAAAGCAGCTTAAAAGAAAGAAGAAGCAGTTTAAAGGAAAGTAGAAGAAGGAGTTTAGAAGGAAAAAAAGGGAAAATGAGAAGAAGAAGAAGAACGAGGTTGAAGGACGAGAATACTATGAAAAAAGGCAGATAATAAGTGCCAAGAGAAATAAACATAACATATATAAACACAAACATAACATAGGCAATATAATTATTAATATATATAAAAGCACTAATACACAGAATAATATCAGCAAATATAATAATAATAAAAAAATATAATAATAATAATTAATATCCTTAAACGGATACATCATTTTCCCACGCTGCCAACACTATTCCGATATTGACACATCCATCCCTGCAAAAATCCCCCTTTTGGGAGAGTGGGCCACACTGCAACACAACAGCTGAATAAAAAAATAACAAACTAAAATATTATAAACCAAACAAGTAAGAAAGTCTAAGTTCGGGCGGAGCCGAACATTAAATACCCGGCGCAAGTATTAAATATATGTTTTTTCACCTTTCCGAAACCTTCCGCTAGATGGTAAGCCGGGGTGTATCAATTTTGAGTAAATTAGCGTCCTTCAATTTCGAAATATTGAAGTTTCAAGCATTTCTGAAATTTACCGTTATATGAGAAGCGGCCGTTATTTTAGTCCGATTTCAATAATTTTCAACGTTTTGCTTATATGTGGCAAGCACAATAACCACACCGAGTTTGGTACAAATTGGTAGAACGGTTACCGATATACATATATGTGATCATAAGTGGGCGGTGCCACGCCCATTTTCCAAAATTTTACCATAAACGTATTTCTTGGTAAAGAATTGTTGCAAGCATCAATTTTGAATAAATTAGCTTCAATATTTACTGATTTATCGAAGATTTTGTATTTCTCGAAATTACCGTTATATGGGATGTGGGCGTGGTTATTGTCCGATTTTTTAAAATTTCGGCCATTTAGTATGCTGTATCAAGGCCAACAACTGTGGCAAGTTTGGAATAAATTGGTGCAGCGGTTACCAAGATATACACATGTAACCATAAGTGGGCGTGGCTACGCCCATTTTCCAAAAATTTATAATAATCTTATTTTTCGTCTGAAATTTATTACAAATATCAATTTTGAGTGAATTATCTTCAGTAGTTACTAAAATATCGCAGTTTTCGTATTTCTGAAAATTACCGTTATATGGGAGGTAGGCGTGGTTATTGTCCGATTTCGCCCATTTTCAATACCAACCTACCTTGGATTAACGGAAACCTACATACCAAATTTCGTTGAGATATCTAAATTTTTGCTCGAGTTATCGTGTACACGGACGGACGGACAGACGGACAGACGGACGGACAGACGGACGGACAGACAGACATGGCTTAATCGATTTCTCTAATCATTCTGAGAATATATGTATACATTTGTCTATATCTATCTCGATTCGTTTTGGCTGTTACAAACAACCGTTATGTGAACCAAATTAATATTCCCTTGTGCACAAGTGCGCTCGAGTATAAAAATAACAAAATGCAAATGATTTGGAAATATACAGTTTGTCGCGCAAAGGCAACTGTTTCCCAAATGAATAATATAAAAGGACATCGCAAAAGGACCCGCTACTCAAAAAGTGACTGCAGCGATGGATACACGGGCAAATGGCGAACTGTTCAAGGTGATGGGCGTGAAGGACGACACTTTGAAAGTGCGTTTGCGCCGCCTGACTGAAGCGGAGATCAGGCAACATACTGGCGTTGGCGAAGGAGAAGGTGTCGAAGACAACGCAAGTCAGGCCAGCACCGAAATATACGTGCGCGAAGGTGGAGACAGTTGCGCGAGTGATGTGGGGTGTTGGAGTCCTGCATCATACTATAGCAGCGGCTATACGCCAAGAAGTCCGGAAGCAAGCAACGGGGTTGGTAGCCAAACGCCAATCGAAGTATGCGGTGATAGCAACGACGATGACTACGAGTGGCATCTAGGCGAGATGATAAGGGCGCCCACGCCGAACGAGGTGTCCGATGACAGCTATGATGAGCCACGCAGGGGCGAAATGGACATCGAACAGGAGGACTGCCAACGCCCAGGTGAGGGTTACATAGAGTATGTCCGCCGCATCACAATGACGATGCGAATTTTTAACGACGCGTCACACAACACCTGCGCAGGCATTGTGCGGAGGAGTTGGCCAGCACAAACACAGAGCCAGCAGATCCGATAATGATTCAGGAGATCGAGAGATTGTTGCAGGAAGATGCAGCGCAGCCAGCAGCAACACCAGATGACTTGCGAAAGACCCCAAGTCCATCACTAAGGGCGTCCACAATTTGAATTTCATTTTTATATACATATATATATATAATTATTGTTGAATTTTGATAATTATTATAAGTGAATATACATATTAAATGAATTGTTAATTATATACATACGTGAGATCGAAATACATATATATATATATTTATATTGAAATTTGAAGCACTTAGGTATCAACAAGTAAAAGGAAGTAAAGAAAATATTAGCAACAATGTGGTTAGGATAACTGTCTGCCTGCGAGCAGGACAGTATAAATAGAGCATCAAATGTAATTTGAAATCACTTCTGGTAGAGTAGTCGTATACACCAGTCGATCGTGAAAACGCAGATTGGAATGGCCAAACAACGATTGTGAAGACTAAGTTGCTTAGTAGGTAGTTAAGGTATATGGTGTAACGTGAAAACGCTGCCAAAGCAATACGTTATATTGGTGTGACGTAAAAACGCTGCCAAGTAGTACTTATATTGTGTGACGTGGAAACGCCGCCAAGGAAATACGTTATATTGGTGTGACGTGCAAACGCTGCCAACTAAATAGCGAAATAAAGAAGCGTCACTATAAGAATCATTGGCGTATTTATTTTAACGTTTGGATAAGGGAACCCAACATCCGACCGAGCCACAGCCCAGCTATAGACCGGATAAACCGGGTTCGTAACAACTGTTTCTTTTTCTAAACTATAATTGCTGGAAAAGCCCAATTTGCGCAACTAAGTTCCAATTCGACATCTACCCGGGTTTGCGCATATCGCACATTTCCATAAATTATAGCTCAGAAATAAAGGAGACTGATGCTTTGTCTTGCTGCATTTCCGAATAGCCCCGTGCATTCAATTTCATGAATTAGTTTTTGACTGATGCGCGTGCAAACATTCCGACAGGCAAACAAAATTTCTAACAACTGTTGATTTGGCTTCTGTTGTAGGGATGGGTAAATTCGATATTTGAAGCTTCGATATTCGAATTTAAGCTCCGAAATGGCGAATTTTTGAAATCGAACTTTGTGTTACTAAAATTCGGATAAAATCGAATTTTTCCAGAAAAGATCGAATTTTATCTTTATTTGCAAAAAATCAACTCTTCAACTTTCAAATAAAAAAATACATGTTTTTGGATCTGATGCATAAAAACAAAAAAATCTGTGCAAAGACGGAACTGTTATTCCAGACTCTATTTTAAATTTTTTTTTATAAAAAACTAGTTTCTTCGTTGATTTTTTATTTTAAATTTTTACGTAGGAAGCATAAAGCTTTTGGCTGAGAAGACTCTTAGTAAAATTTTCCGGAGAATAATTTTTTAGAATATATCAATCCAGTAACGTTCTGCCAAATTTGCTTTTTGCGAGATTTCTTGAAGTAAGTGTCAAAAACTACCGTTTTAAGCTGGAGCTAATGGGTTAAAATGTTCTTCGAAAATATTTCCCAAGAAACTTTAATATATATGTTTTAACCTTTAATTTCGCTTAGACCTTTAGTTTAACTATTTTTTCGACTTTCTTGAAAACTACTTAGGCTGAGAAAAAAAAGGTTTTTTCTTCACAGCGGTCGTCCCTCGGCAGGCAATGGCAAACCTCCGAGTATATTTCTGCCATGAAAAACAGCTTCTCATAAAAATACAATCGCCGTTCGGAGTCGACGAAAAACTGTAGGTCCCTCCTATTTGTGTGACAACATCAAGGCGCACGCCACAAATCGGAGGAGAAGCTCGGCCAAACACTAACGTATCTGTAAGCGCCAATCTATTATTATTATTACTTAGATCGAGATATGAAAACTTTAGTAGGCCATAAAATAAAAACACGAGGTAACTTTTGCAAATCCATCGCGCGTATTTACTAATTAATTGGTATACATTCAGAAAATGTTAACAACGTCCGGGCTGGTTTTGGCTGTTGCACAGTGTAATTTGAGTTTAACTTTTTAAACAGGGGGCAACTCTCTTCAAGCACCTTGTTTAGGCCGTCAGCCTAAAGATTTTCATTATTTTTGTGACCCGCCCTACTATTGGCATATAGGCGTATGCACACACATATACATATGCACACCAATTATTATTAACTCGCGCCGTTAACTGACGTTTCCCACCGGATAATAACCTATCGTTAAGTTTCCCCTTAATATCGGTTGTTGTCCTTCGGTCCGATTTAAAATCCCGCAAATCCTTAAGATCGGTTCGGTTCAGAAGATCAACGCGAGCAGACCAGCAGCTACCAGGCCACTGTCACTAAGGTAACACCATTGTTATTTGTACCAATATTTATTGAAAACTGACTCTGAATATTTAAATTAAACAATTACTAAAAAACAAATATTTCGCTTTGGTTTTTTTTCTTTCCATCCACTATCACCTGCACCGGAGCGTTATTCCCGATACGCGCCCCCGTGCAAGTTCATGGTCCTTCGAGCCGTCCGACTAAAATAAGACTAAATTTCGTACAGCACCATTTGGAAACCTAGCGATCCTCAAAATACTGATACAGTCCACTGCCCTATTAAGCGATATTGCCACAAGGAGTTTTCACCTGCACGCCAGCATCTGTGCCACAGAGTTCAAGCTACTACCACAACCAACGTTTATTCGCCAGAGATAATTGCCACAAACACAGCACTCAGCACTAAAACAAGGTACGTGGTTATATTTTCAGTGCACTTTCATTTGCGGATCTGAATTTTGTTTGTGAGAAATGAATTACAATTTGCGTCAAATTAAATTAATATATATGTATCTACATATATACTCGAGTGAAAAAGACATTACGCGGGTGACTTTGTGAAAACAGCAAACTTTCTGAGTGCGTTCAATAATTCACCGAGCTGATTTCGTCCGTCTGCGAGGGACAACAGCTATCATTGGTTGAAAGTGCACACACACACACGTGACTGTGAAAATTTTCATTAATTTAAATTTAATTGCTGAACATGCATTTGATTTCCGTGCTTCATTTATTTTCACTACAATAAATTCACTGTGCCATATTAGTTTGAACAAAATATACTTGTGTTGCACAAATATTTTTTCGCGAACCACTTGTCATTGTTCGGAGGATACATAAACTCAATGCTGTAATTTGCTTTTAATTAGCCCTTTAATTGAAATCAATCACTTGCATAATTTCACAAAGTCACTTTATTCGATTGTTTTTTGTTTTCAATCTGTTCATTTTTTGATTTGCACATATATATATATATATATTAGTTACTGGTCCAGAAACACAGACACGTACCCACGTATATTTTGTTTTGCACGGTTGGGTGGCGAGTTTTAACAACCACGCACGTATTTAGATATATGTATCACGCACCTAGCTGGAAAAATCATATAAAAATAAAGTTCTGAGCATACATTTTTATGTACATATACAAATCAGCGTGACTTTCTTTTTTTGAATTGTGGAGACATTTTCTCCTTCTTTGGCGTTTGAACACAAGATTTGGCAGTTTTTTGGTTAGTTGGCATTTTTTGATTTAATTTCTCATTTGAAGATTAGCCAACAAGAGCGATCAAATAAGATATCTGAGGTTGGTATTTCAATACGGTGAATATTTGGCTTACATTATCGAATCTTCGAAAAGATTCCAAATTCAATCGATTTTCTACATCTTACTTAAAAACTCCATATAAAAGGCAATTAGTTTCCTTATCCCAAAAATGGATTCATTTATGTGCTTAGCAGAAGAAGTCACAGAGTTCGAGTCCGACTTCCTTGCCTCGTCAATATCAGAGCAAAATAAGCATGTCCTTGCTATTCAGCAAGAAGAACTCAAAGCTCTGTGGGAAAAAACAAAGCTAGCAAAGATGCCCTCAATACCTCTGACGAATTTTCACAAGAAGATAAGAGGACATACAGAAAAATAAATAGAGGCGCGTTTGCTAGTTATGTAAACTGCATGTCGTCTTTGGCTGCTCAGGCTGAGAAACTATCAAAAGAAGAAAGGGATGTAGAACAGAAGCCTATGCGAAAACACAATATTCATCTTCCACCGTGTGATACAGATGTTTTCAAAGGCGATTATCTGTCTTGGCCAACATTTCGAGACATGTTCACGGCCATCTACATCTCGAATCAGGAGCTTACTCCGGTTGAGAAGCTATATTACCTCAACCAAAAAACCAAAGGAGAAGGCAAAGACATTGTGAGTAAGTGCCTAATAACTAATGAAGTCTTCGCAACAGCATGGGAAAATTTGTGTGAGCGATACGAAAATAAGCGTATTCTCGCGAACACACAACTAAAAATATTATTCAATTTAAATTCAGTGGAGAGTGAATGTGGTAGCTCTATTAAAAGATTGCAGCGTGATATCAACAATTGTTTGTCATCCCTCAAGAGTCATCAGATTGACATTTCAAATTGGGACTCAATTGTTATATATCTGTGCTCGACTAAACTGCCTGACAGCACTTTGGCTCTATGGGAGCAAACCATAGACCACACAGGCGAATTACCGAAGTGGGAAGATATGGACAAGTTCCTATCTAACAGGTTCCAAACCCTGGAAACCCTGACAGGCTTAAAGGGTACAAAAGCGGTTAAGGCGCCAAAGCCGCAAAACACTAAAAACCCTTCAGAAGCCCATACCAAAAAACTTGGTGCATTCCAAGCAAGCGTGACCAAGTTCACTTGTACAATGTGCCAAACGAATGACACAAACTACGCCGCTGTTCCAAATTTTTGAAGCTTACGCCTGATGAGAGGTTTAATTACTTAAAGAGCAACAACAGTTGCCTGAATTGTTTGAGTGCTGCACATACCGTGACGAGGTGCACAAGCCCCTTTAATTGCAGCATGTGCCACTCGCGACATCACTCGCTCCTGCACATTCAGACAGATGTGCCAAAGGCAACAGCGGCTCGAACGCCGCCGGGACCTGCCAATAACACCGCATCTTCCTCTCAACAGGCTCCAGCAAAGCGCAGCTTTAATAATAGAACACATAACAATAAAAGCAAAGACGTTAAGTCTTGTTATGCTAACACAAATTCAGGTGTGCTCTTAGGAACAGCTCGCGTAAATATACATCCCAATGGCACAGATTTTTCGGCTCGAGCACTTATTGATTCTGGTTCTGAGTGTTCGTTCATAACAGAACGACTCAAACGCAGAATCAACCTGCCAGCTAAAAGGATGCATGCCCAAGTCTCGGGTATTACGAATGCAACCTCTGCGCAGGTCAAAGAGGCATGCAGCATAGAACTTAGATCCCCTGTTGATCCATTGTTCAGCCTGCATGCAACAGTGCTCGTCCTAACAAGACTAACCGGAAATCCACCATCCTGTCATATCAGCGCTATGACTATGCAGGCATTTCCAGGTCTTGTTCTAGCTGATAAACGGTTCTACGTTAATGAAGAAGTAGACCCCGTACTTGGCGGAGATATTTATCCCCAAATTATTTTATGCGGCCTGAAGAAAAATGTACTCAGTACACTCCTCGCCCAAGAAACCGTGTTCGGTTGGATATTAACCGGTTGCACAGATGCGCCCAATCCAACCAACAATATAGTTTCGTATCATAGTGAAGTTGCCTTGGACAAACAACTTACGACATTCTGGGAAATAGAAGACATACCAAAAAATAAAAGCTTAAACGAAGACGACAAATACTGTGATGAACTTTATCGGAAGTTAACTCGCAGACGAGAAAACGGAAAATACGTAGGCTCGCTACCATTTAGGCAGGAATTTCCCGCAAACATCTGCCTAGGCCCTTCTCTTAAAAAAGCATGCTCTCAGTTCTTCCGGAATGAGACACGGCTTGTAAAGGACACCGTCCTACCGTAAAAGCAAGAAAAGAAATCTCTGAAGTGCTACGGTCAGCCGGTTTTCCGCTAAGGAAATGGACTTCAAACTCTGCGGAAATTCTAAGGGACATCCCAAAAATGGATCTACTCAGTGAAGACTTTTTGGCATTCGAAGATACCAGCACGGTTAAGGCTCTTGGCATAAGATGGAATGCCCATACCGATCTATTTTATTTCATGGCAAGACCATTGGAGGACCGCGAGACACTTACCAAAGGGCGATACTATCAGCTATCGCCAAGCTATTTGATCCGCTAGGATGGCTTGCTCCAATCGTCATCGTGGCCAAAATAATCATGAAGAGTATTTGGCTAGAAGGCACAGACTGGGATGAGACTGTGTCTTCTACTACTATGGAACGATGGCAGAATTTTATCAAACATTACCATGAAATAGACAATATTAGAATACCTCGATGGGTACACTTCGCACCAGGAGATGACATCGAGATACATGGTTTCTGCGACGCATCGGAGAAAGCATATGCGGCTACTGCATACATGCGTGTCAAACGAGATGACAAAGTTTTGGTCAACCTTCTTTTGGCAAAAACCAAAGTAGCTCCTGTCAAAACAATATCGCTACCACGCCTAGAGCTTCGCGGAGCCGTACTGCTCGGGGAAATCATAGAATCCGTAATCAACAACCTAAACCTAGGGCAAGTGAAAACATATCTTTTGACAGATTCGACCATCGTACTCGCATGGATACGAAAGCCGCCTTGTTCTTGGTCAACTTTTGTCGCACACCGAATTACGAAAATAGTAGAAAAAGTCGGTAACAGGGACTGGTTACATGTAGATTCGGCTTCGAATCCAGCCGACTTGGCTAGCAGAGGATTGCCTGCGTCAGAGTTGGTGACCAATTTGTTGTGGTGGCAGGGACCTTCTTGGTTGCAAGAAGACAACTCTAAATGGCCTGCTCAAGAAATTAACTATCACACAGAAGTTGAAGAAAAAAGGGCACACGCTTATGCATCAACAAAATTAAATGATATCGATATCCTTGACCGGTTTTCAGATCTACCGAGAGCCTTGAGAGTGTTAACATATGCCAGGAGATTATACCGAAGAACTCACCCGAAAACAAAGGCTTTATTTCAGGAAAATTCTTCTTTAATTTCATCAGATGAAATTAAGACGACGACACATCTCTTGATAAAAATCAACCAGAAGCAACACTACGGTGAAGAATACAGGAATTTGAAAACTAGAAAACCCATCGATGCAAAGAGTGAAATCCTTCCGCTTAATCCGTTCGTCGACAAACACGACATCATCAGGGCTGGAGGTCGCCTCGGAGCATCCCAGGACTTAGCATATAATGAGCGCCATCCAATCATTATTCCGTATAACTGCAGATTGTCCCGTCTTATCGTCCTGTTGATTCACCAAGTCTCCTTACACGGAGAAAATCAACTCATGTTACGCCTTATCCGTACCCAGTACTGGATTCCCAGGTTAAAAAACATGATTAGGTCTACCATCCACAATTGTAAAATTTGTACCATCTACAAAAAACGATCTCAGACGCAAATTATGGGAACTCTTCCTCAGGAACGCACAAAATTTACGCGCGAGTTCACGAATACGGGAGTAGACTTTACGGGACCCTTTGAAATTAAAAGTTACCGTGGTAGAGGTTGTGGAATTTCCAAAGGCTATGTTTGCCTATTTGTTTGTTTCACCACTAAAGCGATTCACTTAGAAGCTACCAGTGACCTTAGTACCCCATCCTTTCTAGCAACATTTGCTCTTTTCGTGGCTAGAAGAGGCTGCCCGAAGAATATCTATTCCGACAATGGTACAAATTTTGTCGGAGCTTCGCGATCTTTACGATCTGAATTCAAAGCTTTTTTGTCTGGCGCGCGAGACAAAACGATTTCCAAATATAACCATCAAACACTTACATGGCATTTTATACCTGCTGCCGCCCCTCACATGGCAGGACTCTGGGAGGCAGGTGTAAAAAGCTTTAAAAGCCACTTCAAGAAGGTAGCGTCCGCTCACAAATACACCTTTGAAGAGCTCAGTACGCTTTTATGCAGGATTGAGGCATGTCTCAATTCGCGACCACTGAGTCCCTCTTCAAAATGAGCCAAATGATCTGGATCCGCTTATCCCAGCCCATTTTCTCACCGGTGGACATCTTATGGCTCCACCAGAACCTGAAGTGAATAAGAACCCTGCCTCCATCGTCAATCGATGGCAAAAACTAAAGGCACTACATCAGACGTTTTGCAGGCGATGGAAAGTGGAGTACTTAGCCGAACTACAAAAGCGAATTAAATGGAAACACCCCAAGGAGAATATGAAAACAGGTGATCTCGTTGTTATAAGGGAAGACAATCTGCCCCCAACTGAATGGAGATTGGGGCGAGTTGTCAACTTACACCCGGGTACCGATGGTAGGGTGCGCGTAGTGGACATACTGACGGAGAAAGGTCAAGTCACTAGACCCCTAGTGAAGTTGGTTCTGCTCCCGCCATACAACGATGGAAACTTGGAGCCAACAACCGCCTCATAAATTACCCTTCATCGCCTTTAATATATTCCACTTCCTTTTACCATAACATTCCACTTCTAGGTAAGAGGAGGGAGTCCATGTCTAACGTTTTTTTTTAGATAATTTGCTTTTATTTTTACATTAGGCGTATCTTTTGTGTTTTTTTTTATATTTTTTATTGTATTTGCGGTGATGGTTCTTACCCGAGTTAGCCCGGGTTGATCTGGCTACACTAAAACGACCATCCTCAGATCTGAATTCATAATTACAATAATTGAAGAAGTAGCGAGCTACTCCGCCTTAGAATGATACGAAAGCGGTCGAAAACTAGCAAGTTTGAGCGTACGTACAGATCTTTTAATGTTAAAGTAAATTATTCGCACACTTGCTGGGTTTCTACACTCTTCTTTTTTTCAAAATATATTAACTTGGCCAAGCTTAAAGTCAACCACCCCGCACGAAGTTAGAATGTAGAATTTTAAGAAAACTTAGCAATCGGAACTTAGGGTGCACTGCGGTCCGATGCAGAAAATGTTTCAACCAGAATTAAATTTTTTTTTTAAATACATAAACTACAATTAGAAAGACTAGTAAATCCATTCAATCTTTTTTGGTTAATAAAGATTATTTATGCGTATCTAAGCTGTACACCAATTTATTTTTCTTTAACAAAGGAAACTGTCGTTATACGTAGCTAAGCTTTACATCAGAGGTCATGTTTGTATTACTTAAATATAAAAACAGAAATAAATTACATACTTATGGCGTTTTCTTTTCTATTAAACCAATTTTGCCTTCTTATTAATGTTGGATCATTTTCAGTAGGTTTCTTTTAGTAGGAGGGCAATATCTTGAGAAATGAACACGTAAAGCTGTGAAAGCAGAAGGCAGTTTAATTTATTAACATTCGTTGTTGTTGCCGACCACTTCACTTTTAATAAGTTTATGACATTTAACTAAAATCATGCCACCAGATTCACTAGCAGACAAATTTTTTGTTTCTTAAAAAAGTAGAAAAAAAATTGTAAGCTAGTTGAAAATATTAAAAGTGTTGCGCGTTTCCAAACTGCCAGAATTCGGTACACCTGAGCAAGTGTTCGAATATAAAAAATATAAAAAATAAAAAATGTATTGTCTTTCCAGAGAGTTTTGGTCCACATCGAAATTTGTGCTCTTTTATTTTCTAAGTGTAGTGAATAAAACTTCACACTTAACTTTAAGACATTCATAACAAAATTCGAAATTTGTGCTCTTTTATTTTCTAAGTGTAGTGAATAAAACTTCACACTTAAATTTAAGACATTCATAACAAAAATTGTATGAAGAAAATTCCCGCAACGTTCTCCTAAATATAAACTGGGACGCAAAATTGAAGCAAGTTTTGCCTATTTTTCTTTAGTTTATTTAATATTTATTATTTTTTATGAATATGTAGCTCATTACTTAACAAACAATATATACTACAAACAGATTTCAC
>NW_016159147.1:53923-55356 GCF_001687245.7 Rhagoletis zephyria
TCAAAGAGGCATGCAGCATAGAACTTAGATCCCCTGTTGATCCATTGTTCAGCCTGCATGCAACAGTGCTCGTCCTAACAAGACTAACCGGAAATCCACCATCCTGTCATATCAGCGCTATGACTATGCAGGCATTTCCAGGTCTTGTTCTAGCTGATAAACGGTTCTACGTTAATGAAGAAGTAGACCCCGTACTTGGCGGAGATATTTATCCCCAAATTATTTTATGCGGCCTGAAGAAAAATGTACTCAGTACACTCCTCGCCCAAGAAACCGTGTTCGGTTGGATATTAACCGGTTGCACAGATGCGCCCAATCCAACCAACAATATAGTTTCGTATCATAGTGAAGTTGCCTTGGACAAACAACTTACGACATTCTGGGAAATAGAAGACATACCAAAAAATAAAAGCTTAAACGAAGACGACAAATACTGTGATGAACTTTATCGGAAGTTAACTCGCAGACGAGAAAACGGAAAATACGTAGGCTCGCTACCATTTAGGCAGGAATTTCCCGCAAACATCTGCCTAGGCCCTTCTCTTAAAAAAGCATGCTCTCAGTTCTTCCGGAATGAGACACGGCTTGTAAAGGACACCGTCCTACCGTAAAAGCAAGAAAAGAAATCTCTGAAGTGCTACGGTCAGCCGGTTTTCCGCTAAGGAAATGGACTTCAAACTCTGCGGAAATTCTAAGGGACATCCCAAAAATGGATCTACTCAGTGAAGACTTTTTGGCATTCGAAGATACCAGCACGGTTAAGGCTCTTGGCATAAGATGGAATGCCCATACCGATCTATTTTATTTCATGGCAAGACCATTGGAGGACCGCGAGACACTTACCAAAGGGCGATACTATCAGCTATCGCCAAGCTATTTGATCCGCTAGGATGGCTTGCTCCAATCGTCATCGTGGCCAAAATAATCATGAAGAGTATTTGGCTAGAAGGCACAGACTGGGATGAGACTGTGTCTTCTACTACTATGGAACGATGGCAGAATTTTATCAAACATTACCATGAAATAGACAATATTAGAATACCTCGATGGGTACACTTCGCACCAGGAGATGACATCGAGATACATGGTTTCTGCGACGCATCGGAGAAAGCATATGCGGCTACTGCATACATGCGTGTCAAACGAGATGACAAAGTTTTGGTCAACCTTCTTTTGGCAAAAACCAAAGTAGCTCCTGTCAAAACAATATCGCTACCACGCCTAGAGCTTCGCGGAGCCGTACTGCTCGGGGAAATCATAGAATCCGTAATCAACAACCTAAACCTAGGGCAAGTGAAAACATATCTTTTGACAGATTCGACCATCGTACTCGCATGGATACGAAAGCCGCCTTGTTCTTGGTCAACTTTTGTCGCACACCGAATTACGAAAATAGTAGAAAAAGTCGGTAACAGGGACTGGTTACATGTAGA